>NC_069501.1:436008079-436315579 GCF_027579735.1 Bombina bombina | reverse complement strand
ATATATATACATACACACACATACACACACTATAGTTTAGAACCTTGTTTATTAAAATTTTAATTGAAAAAATAAATCAAAATCATTTTTTCCACACTTTTTGTTTCAGGTTTCTCACATGTCGTGATATATGCATAAAACAATGGTATAGTTTGAATCCGCTGGGTATCCTGTAAAAAATAAATAAATAAGAAAGAAAGCTATATGTGTCAGTTTTTCAGTAAAAATGGCCTATGGTAGTGTTCAAACGTGAGCAGTTTTTAAAAACAGCAAAACAGCTCAACACAGGATTGGAAATTTCTTAGCAATTAAAGGGTTAAAGTATGACCAAAAACCATCTACTTGTCTAGTGACATTAGTGACATATGTCACCAAATTATGCCCTGACAGCAATATCTTAAAGAAATCTGTATGAATGTAGCACATTATTCTTGTTAGTGCCATTCACAAGGTGAAAGAAACAGAACTATATTAACCCTTTAAGGACACAGCTTTCTGTTTGCTCAATTGTTTTATGACGGAAAAATTCCGTCATATGTCCTTAAGAGGTTAATACTCGAAAAGCTCTACATATCCTATACTAGCCTCTACTTATTTAGCAACAAAATTCACCAATACAATTTTATAAGTCCAATTTAATTAAAGGGATACTGAACCCAAATTTTTTTCTTTCATGATTTAGATAGAGCATGCAATTTTAAGCAACTTTCTAATTTACTCCTATTCTCTTGGTATCTTTATTTGAAAAGCAAAAATGTAAGTTTAGATGCCGGCCCATTTTTGGTGAACAACCTGGGTTGTTCTTGCTGATTGGTGAATAAATTCACACACTAATAAACAAGTGCTGTCCAGGGTCTGAACCAAAAATTGCCTGGCTCCTTAGCTTAGATGCCTTCTTTTTCAAATAAAGATAGCAAGAGAACGAAGAAAAATTGAAAATAGGAGTAAATTAGAAAGCTTAAAATTGCATGCTTTATCTGAATCATGAAAGAAAAAAATTGGGTTTAGTGTCCCTTTAAATCAAGTAATATCAGTTGCATTCAATAAATGAACTTAGCATATAAAAAGTGAATTGTTAGCTGCAATGCCATAGGTAATGTTATATTTCATAGGTTCTGAGCTGTTATTCTTGATGTCAAGTATTGTGGGTAGAGACAATATCCTGGATCCAACATTTAAAAAACACAACTTTAAAACAGTTTATTATACAAATGAATGAACAGCAATTAAGCAAGTGTTTTGCATCAAAACATTTAAAGGGACAATCTAGTCAAAATTAAACTTTCATGATTTTGATAGAGCAAGCCATTTTAAACAGCTTTCAAATTACATGTGCATGCTGCTGAGCTCACCTAGTATTACTATAACAAAGGATACCAAGAGAGCTAAACAAAATTAATTATAGTATTAGAAGTAAATTAGAAAGTTGTTTAAAATGTAATGTTCTATCCAATCTATTTATGTTTAATTTTGACTTTACTGTCCCTGTGGCAAAGGAACCCGAATCATGTGACAGCCATCAGCTAATCACAGACTCATATGCATATACACTGTGAAACCTTTGCACAAGCCTCACAAAGTGTGAATATAAAAAGACTGATCACAATTTGATAATGAAAGTAAATTAAAAAGTCTATTAATGCCTTAACAACCAGTGCCATACCCTGTACGCCGCTGGTCGTTAAGCCCTTAAGGACCAGCGCAGTACCCTGTATGATGCTGCTGTCCTGGGCCTCTCTCTGCCGCGATCTCGCTAACAGTGGTGAGGTTGCGCTATTTCTGCATGCCCCATGAGTTGAGCAGTTAAGAAATAGAGTTGCGGAGTGAACAATTCAGAGAGTGACTGTGTCCCTCTCTGTATCAGGTAGGGGTGGTGCCGATTGTTGGTGGTGTGGGAGGGTTTGGAGATAGGGGATGGACGGCCCAATGCTGGAGAGGGGAGGGAGGGGCAGGAATGGGTGGGACTGCTACACTGCAGAAAAAAATAAATGCATAGAGTGGGAGGGAGGGGGAAGGAGGGGGAATAGAGGGTAGGAGAGTCCTAGATTAGAGAGGGGGAATAGAGGGTAGGGGAAAAGATCGTGGAGGTGGAAGTGGGGTAAATGAGGGGGGTGGCTGCACTAAAGAATTTTTTTTTATTATTATTAATCAATTAAAAAGAAAAATCATAGAAAATTGGGTACTGGCAAACAGCTGCCAGTATCTAAGATGGAGGAAGCTAGTTAGAGGGGGGAGGATTAGAGTGCATTTTTAGAGGGATCAGGGAGGTGGGAAGGTAAGTGGTGATTATGCACTGAATAAAATAATAATAATTAAAAAAAAAGGTTTAAAACTGCATACTGGCAGACTTACTGCCAGTACTTAAGATGCGGGTAACCAGTGGGGTGGTGGGGAAGAGAAGAGAGCTGTTTGTGAGGGATCAGGTAGGGCTCAGGGGATGGGAAGTGTTAGGTGGGAAGGTACTCTCTACACTAAAGCTAAAATTAACCTTACAAGCTACCTGATTAACCCCTTAACTGCTGGGAATAATACAAGTGTGGTTCACAGCTGAAATTAATGGCCTTTTAATTACCAAAAGCCATGGCAAAGCCATATATGTCTGCTATTTCTGAACAAAGGTGATCCCAGAGAAGTTTTTACAACCATTTGTGACACGATTGCACAAGCAGTAAGCAAATAATTCCAGTGGGAAACCTAAAGTTTGTGAAAAAGTTAAGGATATTTTTAATTTAATCGCATTTGGCAGTGAAATAGTGGCATGAAATATACTAAAATGGGCTTAGATCAATACTTTGGGTTGTCTAAAAAAAAATTATCTGGTCTTTTGGGGAAGGTTTAGTCTGAAATTCCTGTTCCTTAAGGAGTTAAAAATGCATGCTTTACCTAAATCATGAAAGTTTAATTTTGACTTTAATGTTCCTTTAACATTTAATAGCTCTTTGGATGATAATGTATCCCTAGTACAATTCATACATTTTAATTGAGTGACATGGACATGGTCTTACAGGTTGGAATACAAAAAGATAAAGCGTGAACCCTCTCCATTGCAACATGCTATCCACATAGTAGATGTTAAAAAAAGATTGTGCCTTTGTGTCAAAGTTTTTAAAGGGGAAGCAGCTTCATACACCATAAGTGCAAACACAATGTAGCAGTGAGATTTTACAGTGATTGCACCTACATTTAGAGAAGGCTATTACAAAGTGGAGTGCTAATATTTCTTGCATGCAAGTGATATTTAGCGCTCCGCTTGTAATCTGGCCCTATGTTTATTAAGAACACTTGGCCAAACAGGTTTTCTAGATGTTGTGGTCATGCTTTTTGTTCTCTTGTGGATCTCATTTGCTGCGTGAAATATCATCTATTTGGCCTTTTAATACAATGTAATATGTAAATTACAGGAAGGTACATTAGCAAAGAACTGAAAAAGAATGATAAAGACAGTCTCTATGAATCCAAACCACTGTTTCATACATTCATCTTATATGTCATTGTTAGCTATTTTCAGTGTATTTTACTCATGCACAAAAGCACTGTCCAATTCAAAAACATCTTGGAATGCTCATTAAAAAGTCAAAAAGGCCATTTTACCCTTTTATCATCTCCCTTTAGCTAGTGATAAAAGGACCTGGAAATGTGTTGATACATATTGTGATTATTGATTGTGATCAGATTAAGTAGGACTGCCCCATTATAAGTATAGAGACTATTCAGCAATCCAATAATGCCATTTTTAGTACTGAAAAACAAAAGAAAATGTGTGATTATGATCTCACCAATGTTAATGGGAGCCATTATTTTACAGATAATTGTCAATAATAGATTGTGATCAATACTCCATGTTAGGAACACGCCTGCTAGTTCTGGTCAGTAAATGTCCAGCTGATGAGCTAAAAAATGTCCATCACCTTCAGAATATGCAGCCATGTTGACCTATATGAGCCATGTTGACCTACAGGCCTCTATTTAACAAGGTCTGGCGGACCTGATCCGACAGTGCGGATCAGGTCCGCCAGACCTCGCTGAATACGGAGAGCAATACGCTCTCCATATTCAGCATTGCACCAGCAGCTCACAAGAGCTGCTGGTGCAACGCCGCCCCCTGCAGACTCGCGGCCAATTGGCTGCCGGCAGGGGGGTGTCAATCAACCCGATCGTACTCGATCGGGTTGAATTGCGGCGATGTCTGTCCGCCTGTTCAGAGCAGGCGGACAGGTTATGGAGCAGCGGTCTTTAGACCGCTGCTTCATAACTGGTGTTTCTGGCGAGCCTGCAGGCTCGCCAGAAACACGGGGCCTCAAGCTCCAATCGGAGCTTGATAGATAGGCCCCACAGTGTTGACCTACAGTCTATTTGCTGGTGGTTAGTTTTGCCCTTTCTTGCTTTGTAGCTTGGACCAGTCGTGTCCTCGTTTTCTTTCTCCCGCTGTTCTATTCCTTTAATCCTGAAATTTTTTCCTGCATCTGCATTGTTCTTTTCCCCTATAGCCCTCTGTCTGCCATGTTCTACGGATTTTACCCTGTGCTGTGTTTTTTTTTTTTAAAATCTTACCTTTTTTTCTTTTGTTATTTGGCTGTTCCCTTTTTAGATCTTCCTCTTCAATAGAAATAATATTTTGAATGTTGTATATCATTCCTTTGAGCATTATTGTAGTTACTCATAAACCAGATGGAACATTTTGAATGGTTTCAAAACTGAGCTGTTTGTTTTATAATAATACAAATCTAACACAATTATAAGCAATTTAATATGCTTCAAATAGCTGTTCCAGGTGTATAGGCATACTAAAACATGTATTTATTTATGATTGGCACCTGTCATTTAACATTTTGCATGCGTGTGTGCACCGCAAGATAATATGGGTTTATGGTCATTAGCAAATGGGAGGTTAATTATGCATTTCAATATGCAACTGCAAACTGTTACAGATATCTTTTTTTTCATTGTTATCCCTTAGGACAAAACTATTGCAGAAAATCAGATAGGTGGAAATTATAACACGTATTCTGCAAAGATTAGCAAAGCAAGACAATATGATTTCCTTTGTTGAGTAAACTGCAAATGTTTTCATCACTGCAAATACACAAGAGTTATAACCTCTCTTTATTCTATACTACACTTCTAACCAGTGAGGGCTAAAGGTTGATAAGAAATAATTAAATGATCCTAGATTTTTGGTGGCAGTAATGTTTGTAAATGCCAACGGATCATCTACTTTGTTTTTCTATAATTGTGTTTAAAGTAAATTCACATACTAAACAAAGGGACATTCTTTTAATGATCTCTTTCTACCGATTTCCAGTTTGGTTTTGGCATGGGTTTAATTGGATTCTTATCTCTAATTTAGCATTAGAGGCTATGGATTTTCAAATACACACTTACAGAGTGCCAAAAGTGTGCTCTAGTAATAATATATTGGGAAGGTTATATGGTTTCTTATTGGCGGAACATCTTGTTTTCTCATAAGAGATAAACTTCCTATTACGTCTATGCGTTTTCTTAATGTACTAAACTTAACAAATAAAAACACAAACAGCATGTTTGGGAGAAAGACTGGTCACGGTCACGTTTTATTAATATAAACTTAATTTAAATATGGCTAATATTAATAAATAAATAACTTGAACTTGTAACAAGTTCATCCAAACTGGTGGCCGCATCTACTTACTTTCTAAACCCTTAATGACAGATGGTCAAGGCCCCTCCAATGCTTGAACCGTGGCACCCACATGCTCACGCTCGATGGCAGAGAGAGAGAGTTAGACGTGTCGAGCTCTTTAGCCTGCAATTCGTAAGGGAGAGGAGCCCCTAGGCTGGTGCCTAGTGGGCGTCATCCCTCCCTGTTATCTAGGCTATCACTTTGTTCTATCACTGCCCACTCCCAGGGCACTGACCAACCGTCATAAGAGGAAAAGCCTAAGGAAGCTGCTGCAACGGACCTCTCAACACTGAGCTGACCGGCATCTCCATGTGGCCTGCGACCTGAATAGGGGGGAGAATCAACTGGTGGGCTAGCAATTACAGGAGTATAGTTAGAGGTGGAAGTGGAGTGTGACCCAGGGACACCTGATACTTGGGCCGTTATCACATCATGATGCCTTCCCTGTTAAGCTTAACTCCTTCCTTATAGATTGTCTGCCTGAGATAGAATGCTCCATAATCTTCACTAGGCCAACAACTAAGATGATTTCACTGTAAAAAATCCTTTGAAGTCTGGATGCAGGAAAAGAGGCTGGATCCAATGCAACAGGACCCTATAAAGGTAAGAAAGAGATACCCACCCCCAAACCTGCAACAATATAATCAAACACCTAGAACACTCCATACTTCAAGTCAGTTATCGCTTAATTTTGCTACAGGCCCACTAGAAGGCCCTCCACTGTCACAAAGTTAGAAAAATGGCTCAAGGACAGAGGGTGGTCAGTGGCACAAATTAAACCAGCAACTTAGTTATAGGGAGCAATACATAAAAGGGGACTTATATGTGACTATTAGACATAAACTACTGCTTTCACTGCATTCTTACAATTCTGAGGTTTACTCTCCCTTGAAGCTACACATTTTAGGGTTGAAAAATAAATGTTTCAACTTTTGGTTTTCAATATATTTAGGTAAAACTTAGTGAGGAAAATATTTTAACTGTTGTTTGAATTTTAAATGTGTGTATTACTTATGATACAGTTATTATAATATAGTTGGGAAATCAGATCACAAAGAGGGTTAACCCCTTAACGACTGAGGACGTGCAGGGTACGTCCTCAGAAAAAAGGCAGTTAATGCCTGAGAACGTACCCTGCACGTCCTCAGTGTGGAAAGCAGCTGGAAGCGATCCTGCTCGCTTCCAGCTGCTTTCCGGTTATTGCAGTGATGCCTCGATATGGAGGCATCCTGCAATAACCTTTTTAAGTCATCCGGTGCAGAGAGAGCCACTCTGTGGCCCTCTCTGCACCGGAGATCGGTGGCTACCTGCGTTGGTGGGTGGGAGCCGGACCGGGAGGCGGGTGGCGGCCATCGATGGCCATGTGGATCTGAAGGGGGGCGGGATCGTGGGCGGGGGTGGCTGGGGGCGCGCACGGGAGGGTGGGGGCGGGCGCGTGCACGGGGAGGGAGCGGGTGGGAACCGCTACACTGCAGAAAATGGGGATATAAAAAATATAATAAAAACTAAAATCCAAACAATCAGCAAGGTGGTGGGGGTTTGTTTGTGGGGGGTGGGGGGTTGGGGGAAGCTACACTACAGAAAAAAACAAAAAAAACCCCAAAAAAGCACTTTTTATTGTAAACTGGGTACTGGCAGACAGCTGCCAGTACCCAAGATGGCCCCCAATAAGGCAGAGGGGAGGGTTAGAGAGCGGTTTTGGGGGGGATCAGGGAGGTTGGGGGCTAAGGGGGGGATCCTACACAGTAGCATATGTAAATATGCTAAAAAAAATTTCATTTTTTTTTTAAAAACCCTTTTATTTTAGTACTGGCAGACTTTCTGCCAGTACTTAAGATGGCGGGGACAATTGTGGGGTGGGGGAGGGAAGGGAGCTGTTTGGGAGGGATCAGGGGGTGGGATGTGTCAGATGGGAGGCTGATCTCTACACTAAAGCTAAAATTAACCCTGCAAGCTCACTACAAACTCCCTAATTAACCCTTTCACTGCTAGCCATAATACACGTGTGAGGCGCAACAGGATTTAGTGGCCTTCTAATTACCAGAAAGCAACGCCAAAGTCATATATGTCTGCTATTTCTGAACAAAGGGGATCCCAGACAAGCATTTACAACCATTTGTGCCATAACTGCACAAGCTGTTTGTAAATGATTTCAGTGAGAAACCTAAAATTGTGAAAAATTTTACGTTTTTTTTAATTTGATCGCATTTGGCGGTGAAATGGTGGCATGAAATATACCAAAATGTGCCTAGATCAATACTTGGGGTTGTCTACTACACTACACTAAAGCTAAAATTAACCCTACAAGCTCCCTAAAAGCTCCCTAATTAACCCCTTAACTGCTGGGCATGATACACTTGTGGTGCGCAGTGGCATTTAGCGGCCTTCTAATTACCAAAAAGCAACGCCAAAGCCATATATGTGTGCTATTTCTGAACAAAGGGGATCCCAGAGAGGAATTTACAACCATTTATGCCATAATTGCACAAGCTGTTTGTAAATGATTTCAGTGAGAAACCTAAAGTTTGTGAAAAAATTTGTGAAAAAGTGAACAATTTTTTGTGTTTGATCGCATTTGGCGGTGAAATGGTGGTATGAAATATACCAAAATTGGCCTAGATCAATACTTTGGGATGTCTACTAAAAAAAAATATATACTTGTCAAGGGATATTCAGGGATTCCTGAAAGATATCAGTGTTCTAATGTAACTAGCGCTAATTTTGGAAAAAAATGGTTTGGAAATAGCAAAGTGCTACTTGTATTTATGGCCCTATAACTTGCAAAAAAAGCAAAGAACATGTAAACATTGGGTATTTCTAAACTCAGGACAAAATTTAGAAACTATTTAGCATGGGTGTTTTTTGGTGGTTTTAGATATGTAACAGATTTTGGGGGTCAAAGTTAGAAAAAGTGTGTTTTTTCCATTTTTTCCTCATATTTTATAATTTTTTTTATAGTAAATTATAAGATATGATGAAAATAATGGTATCTTTAGAAAGTCCATTTAATGGCGAGAAAAACGGTATATAATATGTGTGGGTACAGTAAATGAGTAAGAAGAAAATTACAGCTAAACACAAACACCGCAAAAATGTAAAAATAGCCTTGGTCCCAAACGGACAGAAAATGGAAAAGTGCTCTGGTCACTAAGGGGTTAAAGGAATAGTCTAGTCAAAATTAAACTTTTATGATTCAAATAGAGCAGGCAATTTTAAGCAACTTTCAAATTTACTCCTATTATCAAATTTTCTTTGTTCTTTTGGTATCTTTATTTGAAAAGCAAGAATATAAGCATAGGAACTGGTCCATTTTTGGTTCAGCACCTGGGTAGCGCTTTCTGATTAGTGTCTAAATTTAAACACTAATCAGCAAGCGTTAGCCAGGTGCTGAAACAAAAATGGGCCGGCTTCTAATCTTACATTCAAATAAAGATACCAAGAGAACAAAGAAAAAATGATAATATGAGTAAATTAAAAAGTTGCTTTAAATTGCATGCTGTGTTTGAATCATGAAAGTTTAATTTTGACTAGACTATTCTTTTAATGGAGGGGGTGATCAGCAACTGTTAGGGTTTATTGCTGTGTGATCAGAGTATAAATACTGTTTATCATCCATATTGAATTTAAAGGTTGCCTTGCTTGGGTAGACCTTACTCAATTATCTAAATAAAAGGCTGAATCATGAAGTCCTTGCAAGTAGCAATAAGCTGTCTTCCATGGAAACCAATACAGCTCTCTGAAATTTAGGACCTTGCAGAAGAAACAACTTTTTTTAATGTTCCTTTAACTTATATTTACTTCTAGTTTTGAATATGTCTTTTTCTATTAGTGCAGTAAGTGCATTGTGTATTCTGAGATAAACTTGTCAGCATACATTTGTTGAGATAAAACATCAAGACCTGCAGAGATAAAAGGCTTTTATAATATGATTAACCTATGAGAGATCTCATGCCCAAGGAATGGCTCACTCTCCATGGCTACAAAACTCTTTTATATAAAGCTTGTAATTGTGTTCTTTTCAGTATGATTTTGGCACGGTATTTTAAAATAACATTGAAAATAGAATATGATTTTTTTTTTTATTGTGTACATTTCCCTGTGTTCCATAAATACCACTTATAATATAAAACAGACAAACTTTTTCATCACAAATATATATTTTATCCACAGGCTTGTAAAGGGTTAAATAAACCATAGTGGGTGTAATTTGAAGCACTTATAACATCCATTTATGAACATTAACATGTGGTTATAGAAACATTTGGAGAAAAAGTATACTATAATCACGCTGGACAGGCAGAAACAAACAGATCACATATAGTCACTCGCCGCACTTGATCTGCTTATACTCATTAGAATTGATGGGTGCCATTTCTTAGTAATATCTGTATATTTTAACCTAAATTGGTGTAACCAGATTTTACGGCTCCCTCTCAGAAACTCACTGCTCCGGTGTTCAGCGGCCGTTCACCTAGTAGGGCCTTCTTCTGCCTCCCAGTGGGGTTGTGATGCTCTGTTTATGTATTGTACACATGATCCTGTCTATACCCCTCTGTATTTGTGCAGTGTCCGCAAACATGAATGAATACACTCCCAATTTAGCAAACTAACGGCTAGATTTAGAGTTTTGTCGGTAACGACCCGCGTAGCTAACGCTGGCTTTTTTTCTCCCGCACCTTTTAAATACCGCTGGTATTTAGAGTTCACAGAATGGCTGCGTTAGGCTCCAAAAAGGGAGCGTATAGCATATTTACTGCCATTGCAACTCTCAATACCAGCAGTGCTTACGGGCGCGGCCAGCTTCAAAAACGTGCTCGTGCACGATTCCCCCATAGAAAACAATGGGGCAGTTTGAGCTGAAAAAAAACCTAACACCTGCAAAAAAGCAGCGTTCAGCTTTTAACGCAGCCCAATTGTTTCCTATGGGGAAACAGTTTCTAAGTCTGCACCTAACACCCTAACATGAACCCTGAGTCTAAACACACCTAACCTAACACTTATTAACCCCTAATCTGCCGCCCCCGCTATCGCTGACCCCTGCATATTTTTTTTAACCCCTAATCTGCCGCTCCGTACACCGCCGCAACCTACGTTATCCCTATGTACCCCTAATCTGCTGCCCCTAACACCGCCGACCCCTATATTATATTTATTAACCCCTAATCTGCCCCCCACAACGTCGCCGCCAGCTACCTACAATAATTAACCCCTAATCTGCCGACCGGACCTCACCGCTTCTATAATAAATGTATTAACCCCTAATCCGCCTCACTAACCCTATAATAAATAGTATTAACCCTTAATCTGCCCTCCCTAACCTCGCTGATACCTAACTTCAAGTATTAACCCCTAATCTGCCGACCGGACCTCACCGCTATTCTAATAAATGTATTAAACCCTAAAGCTAAGTCTAACCCTAACACTAACACCCCCCTAAGTTAAATATAATTTAAATCTAACAAAATAAATTAACTCTTATTAAATAACTTATTCCTATTTAAAGCTAAATACTTACCTGTAAAATAAACCCTAATATAGCTACAATATAAATAATAATTATATTGTAGCTATTTTAGGATTAATATTTATTTTACAGGCAACTTTGTATTTATTTTAACCAGGTACAATAGCTATTAAATAGTTATTTACTATTTAATAGCTACCTAGTTAAAATAATTACAAAATTACCTGTAAAATAAATCCTAACCTAAGTTACAATTAAACCTAACACTACACTATCAATATATTAATTAACCCCTTAAGGACCAAGGCCATTTTTCAATTTCTTTCCCTTAAAGACCAGGGCTATTTTTAAATTTTTGCTGTGTTTGTGTTTAGCTGTCATTTTCCTCTTACTCATTTACTGTACCCACACATATTATATACCATTTTTCTCGCCATTAAATGGACTTTCTAAAGATACCATTATTTTCATCATATCTTATAATTTACTATAAAAAAAATAGAAAATATGAGAAAAAAATAGAAAAAAACACACTTTTTCTAACTTTGACCCCCAAAATCTGTTACATATCTACAACCACCAAAAAACACCCATGCTAAATAGTTTCAAAATTTTGTTCTGCGTTTAGAAATACCCAATATTTACATGTTCTTGGCTTTTTTTGCAAGTTATAGGGCAATAAATACAAATAGCACTTTGCTATTTCCAAACCACTTTTTTTCAAAATTAGCGCTAGTTACATTGTGACACTGATATCTTTCAGGAATCCCTGAATATCCCTTGACATGTATATATTTTTTTTTAGAAGACATTCCAAAGTATTGATCAACGGCCATTTTGGTATATTTCATGCCACCATTTCACCGCCAAATGCGATCAAATAAAAAAAAATGTTCACTTTTTCACAAACTTTAGGTTTCTCACTAAAATCATTTACAAACAGTTTGTGCAATTATGGCATAAATGGTTGTATATGATTTTCTGGGATCCCCTTTGTTTAGAAATAGCAGACATATATGGCTTTGGCATTACTTTTTGGTAATTAGAAGGCCGCTAAATGCCACTGCGCACCACACGTGTATTATGCCCAGCAGTGAAGGGGTTAATTAAGTAGCTTGTAGGGAGCTTGCAGGGTTAATTTTAGCTTTAGTGTAGTGTAGTAGACAACCCAAATTATTGATCTAGGTCCATTTTGGTATATTTCATGCCACCATTTTACTGCCAAATGTGATCAAATAAAAAAAAAACGTTCACTTTTTCACTAACTTTAGGTTTCTCACTGAAATGATTTACAAACAGCTTGTGCAATTATGGCACAAATAGTTGTAAATGCTTCTCTGGAATCCCCTTTGTTCAGAAATAGCAGACATATATGGCTTTAGCGTTTCTTTTTGGTATTTAGAAGGCCGCTAAATGCTGCTGCGCACCATACTTGTATTATGCCCTGCAATGAAGGGGTTAATTAGGTAGCTTGTAGGGAGCTTGAAGGGTTAATTTTAGCTTTAGTGTAGAGATCAGTCTCCCACCTGACACATCAGACCCCCTGATCCCTCCCAAACAGCTCTCTTTCCTCCCCCACCCCACAAATGTCCCTGCCATCTTAAGTACTGGCAGAAAGTCTGCCAGTAAAAAAAAAAAGTTTGTGTTTGTTTTTTTTGTTGTTTTTTTTTTACATTTATATATTTTCTGCAGTGTAGGATCCCCCCTTACCACCCAACTCCCCTGAGCCCCCCTAAACAGCTCTCTATCCCTACCCCCTCTCACTATTTGCTGCCATTTTGGGTACTGGCAGCTGTCTGCCAGTACCCACTTTTCAAAAATAATGTCAATTAATTTTATCTCTGTTGTAGATGGCCCCCCACTCCCTCCCCTCCCCTCCTCCCCCTGATCCCTTTTTGAAATCTTATTTCCCACTCCCACCCCCCTGATGTCAAACACTCAAACTGATTTCCCACTCCCACCCCCCTGATCGCAAAAACACTCACAGTGCTGATTGCAGGGGCGCGCGCATGTGTGCGCGCGCACGTTCCTCCTGCCCCCGTGCGCGCTCCCACACACACACCGGGCACAATGCGACTGAAGGATACCAGCGATGGGCTGCCCACCCGCCTCCCAGCGCTGCTCCCACCCACCAACGATCGGCACCATCGCTGGCCGATGCAGAGAGGGCCACAGAGTGGCCCTCTCTGCATCGGTGTGCCAGAAAAGGTATTGCAGTGATGCCTCAATATCGAGGCATCACGGCAATACCTTGAAAGCAGCTGGAAGCGATCAGGATCGCTTCCAGCTGCTTTAAACTCCTATGTCGTACAGGGTACGTCTCTGGTCTTTAAAGACCAGATTGTGCAAGACGTACCCTGTACGACATGAGTCGTTAAGGGGTTAAATAAAATACCTACAATTAAATCTAACACTACACTATCAATAAATTAATTACATGAAATACCTACAAATAAATACAATTAAATAAACTAACTAAAGTACAAAAAATAAAAAAAGCTGTTACAAAAAATAAAAAAAAATAATTACAAACATAATAAAAATATTATAACAATTTTAAGCTAATTACACCTACTCTAAGCCCCCTAATAAAATAACAAAGCACCCCAAAATAAAAAAAATGTCCTACCCTATTCTAAAATTAAAATAGAAAAGCTCTTTTACCTTACCAGCCCTTAAAAGGGCCTTTTGTGGGGCATGCCCCAAAGAATTCAGCTCTTTTGCCTGTAAATAAAACCATACAATACCCCCCCCAACATTACAACCCACCACCCACATACCCCTAATCTAACCCAAACCCCCCTTAAATAAACCTAACACTAAGCCCCTGAAGATCTTCCTACCTTGTCTTCCTACCTTGTCTTCAATCAGATTGAGCTCGCATTCTATTGGCTTATCGGAACAGCCAATAGAATGCGAGCTCAATCTGATTGGCTGATTGGATCAGTCAATCGGATTGAACTTGAATCTGATTGGCTGATTCCATCAGCCAATCAGAATTTTCCTACCTTAATTCCGATTGGCTGATAGAATCCTATCAGCCAATCGGAATTCGAGGGACACCATCTTGGATGACGTCCCTTAAAGGAACCGTCATTCATCTGGAAGTCGTCGGTGAAGATGGATGTTCCGCGTCGGCGGGATGAAGATGGATCCGGAAGAAAGAAGATTGAAGATGCCGCTTGATAGAAGACTTCAGCCGGATCATGGACCTCTTCAGCTCCCGCTTGGATCAAGACTTCAGCCGGATCATGGACATCTTCAGCCCCCGCTTGGGCTTGGATGAAGACGTCGGAGCCAGGATGGATCGATGAACCCGGTGTGGTGAAGACAAGGTAGGGAGATCTTCAGGGGCTTAGTGTTAGGTTTATTTAAGGGGGGTTTGGGTTAGATTAGTGGGTGGTGGGTTGTAATGTTGGGGGGGTATTGTATGTTTTTTTTTTACAGGCAAAAGAGCTGAATTCTTTGGGGCATGCCCCGCAAAAGGCCCTTTTAAGGGCTGGTAAGGTAAAATAGCTTTTCTATTTTAATTTTAGAATAGGGTAGGGCATTTTTTTAGGGTTTATTTTACAGGTAAGTATTTAGCTTTAAATAGGAATAATTTATTTAATAAGAGTTAATTTATTTCGTTAGATTTAAATTATATTTAACTTAGGGGAGTGTTAGTGTTAGGGTTAGACTTAGCTTTAGGGGTTAATAAATTTATTAGAGTAGCGGTGAGGTCCGGTCGGCATATTAGGGGTTAATACTTGAAGTTAGGTGTTGGCGATGTTAGGGAGGGCAGATTAGGGGTTAATACTATTTATTATAGGGTTATTGAGGCGGGAGTGAGGCGGATTAGGGGTTAATAACTTTATTATAGTAGGGGTGAGGTTCGGTCGGCAGATTAGGGGTTAATAATTGTAGGTAAGGTAGCGGCGACATTGGGGGGGCAGATTAGGGGTTAATTAATATAATATAGGGGTCGGCGGTGTTAGGGGCAGCAGATTAGGGGTACATAGGGATAACGTAGGCGGCGGCGATGTGCGGTCGGCAGATTAGGGGTTAAAAAATTATAATAGAGTGGCGGCGATGTGGGGGGACCTCGGTTTAGGGGTACATAGGTAGTTTATGGGTGTTAGTGTACTTTAGAGCACAGTAGTTAAGAGCTTTAAGAACCGGCGTTAGCCCAGTAAGCTCTTAACTCCTGGCTTTTTTCTGCGGTTGGAGTTTTGTTGTTAGATTTCTAATGCTAACTTCAGCCACGACTCTAAATACTGGCGTTAGAAAGATCCCATTGAAAAGATAGGATACGCAAATGGCGTAGGGGGATCTGCGGTATGGAAAAGTCGCGGCTGGAAAGTGAGCGTTAGACTCTTACCTACAAGACTCTAAATACCAGCGGTAGCCCAAAACCAGCGTTAGGAGCCTCTAACGCTGGTTTTGACGGCTAACGCAGAACTCTAAATCTAGCCGTAAATCTAGCTGAATGAGTCTCAAAACAGGGTGCCAGCTACCAGGGGGATTTTTCCCAGTATCCCAAAACATATAAAGCAATGTCTTAAGTAAGTATGCTGCTCCTTTGTAGAAAGGAAAATCTTTATTGAGCCATTACAGCAACATTTCACATTTGCCCCTTTGTTGAGCTGCCCCTTTGTCAAGATTATTGTTAAGTGTCCTTGGCATATGCTTTGTTTTCTGCTGAGCAAAACATTCCTTTTTTCTCTTTATTGTTATGTAAAATCAGACACATTCTGTAGTGATATTTAAGCCACGCTCCAAAACACTTGCATGAATATTAATGCTTCAATGTGTTCATAAAATAACAACATGCAATTTAGTGGATCAGATAAAGGAAAAAACATTTCTACAATTTTTTTATAATATAAAAATGAATATGAATACTGTTCGCCATACCAAACAAGCTGCAAACATTTTTTTTTGATAAATGTGAATTGTTTTTGTACAGAACTAATGTAAAAGCCAGGGGATTTTGTTTTGCTCTAGGTACAGAAAAAAATTCTGCCCCCAAACGCCCACCTCCACCAATTTTGGTTTATATTTGCAACATATAAAATTTACTGAGCAGTTAAAAGGGCCAGTAAACACCCTGGGGCGTGATCCGATATACGGCGTAGTTTGCGGCGCAAGCGAGGGAACCCGCGTCGCCCGCAGTTTCAGCTCGAGCATCTCGAGCTATCCAATATACGGCGCTGTCAGATGCTAAAGTGCTGTAAGTCGGATAAACCAGCGGTGTCCAGAAATCTGCGCAAGTACAAATTTCTGGCGTCGCCAGTGACTTACGGCACGTTAGAAACTGCCGGCGCCTACAAAACCTGAATAAAGTATGAAATCACCCGCACTGTCTAACACGCCTCCCTAACATAGCCCGACACGTCTAACACGCCTCCCTAACATAGCCCGACACGTCTAACCCTCTATCCGCTATCCCCCCTCACCATCCTAACAAGAAAATATGTATTAACCCCTAAACCACCACTCCCAAACCCCGCCGCAATCTAATAAAGTTATTAACCCCTAAACCGCCGCCAGCTATATTAAATCTATAACCCCCTAAAGTGAGCCCCTACCCCGCCGCCATCCACCTTACTACCCTCTAAAGTGAGCCCCTACCCCGCCGCCATCTATTTTAAAATTATTAACCCCTAATTTAACCCCCCTACCCCGCCGCCAGCTATATTAAATTATTTAACCCCTAAAATACTAAACTATCCCTACCACTAAACCTAAGTCTAACCCTACAAATAGCCCTGAAAAGGGCTTTTTGCGTGGCATTACCCCAAAGTAAACTGCTCTTTTGCCAGCCCTTAAAAGGGCTTTTGGCGGGGCTTTGTCACAAAGTAATCAGCTCTTTTGCCTACGATCTAAATCCCCCTACACCGCTGCCACCTATAATAAAAGTATTAACCCCTAATCTAATCCCCCTACACCGCCGCCAGCTATATTAACTATATTAACCCTAATTATATTATGGTTAATATAGTTAATATCGTTATTATATTATATATATATTAAGTATAATAACCCTATCTAACTCTAACATCCCTAACTAAACTCTTATTAAAATAAATCTAATATTAATATTATTAATTAAAATATTCCTATTTAAATCTAAATACTTACCTATAAAATAAACCCTAAGATAGCTGCAACGTAATTAATAATTACATTGTAGCTATTTTAGGGTTTATATTTATTTTTCAGGTAAATTGTTAATTATTTTAACTAGGTATAATAGCTATTAAATAGTTATTAACTATTTAATAGCTACCTAGTTAAAATAATTACCCAATTACCTGTAAAATAAATCCTAACATAAGTTACAAATACACCTACACTATCAATAAATTAAATAAACTACAAATATCTAAACTAAAATACAATTAAATAAACTAAACAAAATTACAAAAAAAACAAACACTAAATTACAAAAAATAAAAAAAAGATTACAAGATTTTTAAGCTAATTACACCTATTCTATGCCCCCTAATAAAATAATAAAGCCCCCAAAATAAAAAAAATTCCCTACCCTATTCTAAATTAAAAAAAAGTTCAATTTTTTTTTACCTTACCAGCCCTTAAAAGGGCCTTTTGTCGGGCATGCCCCAAAGAAAATTGCTCTTTAGCCTGAAAAAAAAACACAATACCACCCCCCAACATTACAACCCACCACCCACATACCCCTAATCTAACCCAAACCCCCTTAAATAAACCTAACACTACCCCCTTGAAGATCTCCCTACTTTATCTTCACCATGCCGGGCCGAACTCCTCATCCGATCCGGGTGATGTCTTTATCCAAGCGGCAAAGAAGAAGTCTTCATCCCGGCGATGTCTTTATCCAAGCGGCAGCAAAGTCTTCTTCCATCCGGCAGCATCTTCCATCAAGCGGCATCTTCAATCTTCATTCTTCACTCCTCCGACGCGGAGCATCCATCCTGGCCGACGACTGAACGACGAATGAGGTACCTTTAAATGACGTCATCCAAGATGGCGTCCGTCGAATTCCGATTGGCTGATAGGATTCTATCAGCCAATCGGAATTAAGGTAGAAAAATCTGATTGGCTGATTGAATCAGCCAATCAGATTCAAGTTCAATACGATTGGCTGAACCAATCAGCCAATCAGATTGAGCTCGCATTCTATTGGCTGATCGTGGTGAAGATAAGGTAGGGAGATCTTCAGGGGGGTAGTGTTAGGTTTATTTAAGGGGGGTTTGGGTTAGATTAGGGGTATGTGGGTGGTGGGTTGTAATGTTGGGGGGTGGTATTGTGTTTTTTTTTTAGGCAAAAGAGCAGTTTTCTTTGGGGCATGCGCCGCAAAAGGCCCTTTTAAGGGCTGGTAAGGTAAAATAGCTTTGAACTTTTTTTAATTTAGAATAGGGTAGGGAATTTTTTTTATTTTGGGGGGCTTTATTATTTTATTAGGGGGCTTAGAATAGGTGTAATTAGCTTAAAAATCTTGTAATCTTTTTTTTTATTTTTTGTAATTTTGTGTTTTTTTTTTTTTGTAATTTAGTTTAGTTTATTTAATTTTATTTTAGTTTAGATATTTGTAGTTTATTTAATTTATTGATAGTGTAGGTGTATTTGTAACTTATGTTAGGATTTATTTTACAGGTAATTGGGTAATTATTTTAACTAGGTAGCTATTAAATAGTTAATAACTATTTAATAGCTATTATACCTAGTTAAAATAATTAACAATTTACCTGTAAAATAAATATAAACCCTAACATAGCTACAATGTAATTATTAATTATATTGTAGCTATCTTAGGCTTTATTTTATAGGTAAGTATTTAGATTTTAATAGGAATATTTTAGTTTATAATATGAATTAGATTTATTTAATAAGAATTTAGTTAGGGGTGTTAGGGTTAGATAGAGTTAATATAGTTAATATAAATACTATAGTAACTATATTAACTATATTAACCGTAATATAATTAGGGTTAATATAGTTAATATATATAATGTAATAACTATATTAACTATAATATACTTAGGGTTAATATAGATAATATAGCTGGCGGCGGGGTAGGTAGATTAAATTAGGGGTTAATAATTTTAATATAGATGGCGGCGGTGTAAGGGGCTTACATTAGGGGTTAATACTATTAATATAGGTGGCGGCGGTGTAGGGAGGGCAGGTTATAGGGCAAAAGAGCTGTTTACTTTGGGGCAAAGCCCCGCAAAAGGCCCTTTTAAGGGCTGGTAATAGAGATAATTATTTTAGGGGGATTAGATTAGGGGTTAATAATATTAATATAGCTGGCGGCGGTATAGGGGGATTAGATTAGGGTTTAATAATTTTTATATAGGTGGCGGCGGTGTAAGGGGTCAGATTAGGGGATAGATAAGGTAGATGGCGGCGGTGTAAGGGGTCAGATTAGGGAATAGATAAGGTAGATGGCGGCGGTGTAAGGGGTTCATATTAGGGGATAGATCAGGTAGATGGCGGCGGTTTTAGGGGTTCACATTAGGGGATAGATCAGGTAGATGGTGGCGGTTTTAGGGGCTCACAGTAGGGGGTTAGTTTATCTAGATGGCGGCGGTTTAGGGGTTAAATATTTTATTAGGGATTGCGGCGGGGGATCGCAGTTGACAGGTAGATAGACATTGCGCATGCGTTAGGTGTTAGGTTTTATTTAGCAGATCGCGGTTGACAGCTAGATAGACATTGCGCATGCGTTGGGTGTTAGGTTTATTTTGTAGCTAGTTTAGGGCTCCAATAGTCAGCGTAAGGCTTCTTACAGCTGCTTTTTGTGGCGAGGTGAAAATGGAGTAAGATTTCTCCATTTTCGCCACGTAAGTCCTTACGCTGTATATTGGATACCAAACTGCGCTGGTTTGGTATACCTGCCTATGGCCCAAAAAACTACGGGCGACAGCAGAAATATACGCGCGTAACTTCTAGGTTACGCCGTATATGTGATACCAAACCAGCGCAAATATTGGCGTTGCCAGCTTTTGCGGGTGACGATTTTTATCGGATCGAGCCCTTGATGTTTTAATATAAAATGTTTAGTTATGCATGATAAAACAACTTTGCAATGTACTTTCATTATTTATTTTGTCCTCTTTTCATGCCATATAGCTCTGAAAATTGTGGATTTTCTAGTCCTCCGATCTGAAAATGCACCTTGAAGACTTCTGAATGCTAACTTGACTACATATATTTTCCTAAAGGGCTTTGGCATATAAAAAAACTGCATAACAATTGATTTTTTCCTAGCGTAATGACCATGGTAAGCTTTGTTGTAGAAAACCAGATATTAATTTGTTTTAAATGTTTTGACTTGGCTGATATGTTATTGCACAGCAAGATAACAGAAATGGGTTATAATTACAAGTTGTTCATTGTCCCTTTAATTATCCAATCATTCCTGCCAGACACACAGAAAAGCATGCAAAAAAGCATTTCCCCCTTGGACTAGACAAATGGTTTTCAAACCTGTCCTCTGGATATCTGAACTCGGATCTGAACAGGTATTTTACCTGCTCTTATCCAAGGCAATCCTGAAAATATGGCCTGTTAGGGAGGCCTGATAACAGGGTTGAAAACCAGTGAACTAGACCAAAATATGCCCCAGTTGTGAGAATACAGTCATCTAAGGCAGGGGAAGAATGTACTTCACTGATGTTAAAATAAAAAGGTGACATGAACAAAGCATGTATGCATCTGATTTTTCAGTTCTAGAACAGTCTATTTATTAAAACTGCAGCATGTCATAAGTTAAAGGTAAAAGTTCATTTTATGTTTAAAGCATGGGCATAAATAAATCTTACCAGGCCCCTGGGAAAAGGCTTTGATGGGTCCCCATTCCTAAATTCCTTTTGGCTGTTTGAAATCATCACAATTTGAGTCAGCAGCCACATAGGTGCAAGAGAATCTGCTTCTCTGTGTGTCACCCCCCTTTGTTAGTCTGCATGAAGATATGTAATTGTGCAGCCTTTGTTGCAGTTTTTTCTGTACGGCCACACTAGGAAGGCCATCTTGAAAACCCTGATACCATATTTCTATCCATACAAATCCATGCACTTTTTTTGAACTGTGAGCCTGGGCCGCACCAGAAACCTTATAGGGAAACCAATACTGTTTGCAGGGCCAGTTGGGCCCCTAAATGTCCTAGTCCATTCTCAATTGAGACTTCTGAGATTCTGTATTACACCTTTGTTTTAAAGCATTGCAGATTTGTATTGCTTAGAGACCTCTCTTTTTATGATTTGATTTCTTGTACAAATTAGATTTCTGCACCTACTACAATGCTTTCTTAAAGGCTGCACTGCCAATCTCCATTCCAGAGATTCCCTGCCCCATATACTTTAATGGAAATATGCTCCTGAGCTCATAGACAAGCAGAATTTAGCTAGGAATATCTCTACTCATTGGCTGGCTGTCACTGTCAGCATGTCTTTGAATAGAAAAAAGCCTCTGGATATGACAAATCTCCTAGGTGAGTGCAGAAATATAATGCATATAAGGATTTAAGAAGTGTGAATGCAAATCTTCAGTGCTTTAAAAGCATTGCAGGAAAAAGGTTTATTGTTCCTTTAATACATAAACATGCATTTTACATCATCTTGTTAAGTGATAAGGACCCAAATTAGATATTGTGCCAACTATAAAAAAAAAATATTTCTTTCAAAATACAAGTAGCATTACAATTATTACCTTGCTCTGTAAATCTGTAAGATTTAAACATAGGATTTGACGACTCATCAAGTCCACCATATTACTTGTGAAGTGAAAACATACTTAATTCTTAGGATAGCCTTATATATGTCCCAGGCATTATTTTTATAATAATTTTTATTAAGGTTCTCCAAACAGTACAGAACAAATGAATTTTAATGTGAGACACTGATGCACAAATCCAAAATACATACAATAATAAATGCTTAGCGCCATATCATACTGTAGACAGTACAAATGAACCACATTGATTAATGATATTCACTTCTGTTAGTACAACATAAAAAAAACTCCTAGCTGATAATGAAAGCCAATTTTGGACCCTTTCAACACATAAAGCATATAGGGGGCAAATTATAAATAGGGGACCACTTTTGGATCCCATCTGGGGGTAGAACCATATATTTTTTTGTTTATATGTAAATAGAAACTGATAGCCCACTCATGGGCCATATACTTAATTCAATATAACAAAAATTGCAATTAGCCAATAAACTTGTGGTTACAGACAATGGCTTCTCAATAGTGAGACTTATAAAATAATCACTAAGAAGAGCTTTGCACATGTATGAAAACAGAGAACTCTGGTCGGTGATCTTATGTATAAGACATACCTCATGGGTCAGGGCTTACTCAATTTATACTGCTATAGTAAAATAATATCCTTTGTATCTACAAGACCTAGTAAATAGAAAATATCTTCTCAAAGTGCACTTAGGTAACCAAAGGCTAGTAAAAGGTGAGGAAAGGGGGTTATAAAAGGTCTTATTGGGGTCTCTGCAGAATACATATAGAACATGGACCAATAGCTCACAAGAATACTGATTTGAATTTAGGACATCGTTAAGAATATAAGGTCTGTAGAATAAAATAACTGAGTCCTCTTAAGGTGGAGATTAGTACAAAAGAGAACTAATGTGAATATCACCAACCTCAATAGACTTTTATCTAGTGCAGCTTTAGAAGTCACCACTAAGAGTCTGGAATACACAAATCTGCAATAGATATTTATCATTTCTATGTCAAATTGAAAAACAGGGTACAACATTATTTTGGATTGCTGTTCTGGTACTAAAAATATAGTTGAATGACATTTAACAAAAAAAAAACATAGAGCTTAACAGAAATTAGCATGTTGTCCTGTACTGTAGTTATACAATTCTGAGACATAATAAGACTTTAAGTATTGCAGAATTCCAGTGATAGCTGCAAGATATAATGGTTGCAAGTGATAGCCATATCCACCATTAAATGACACAGAAATCATAGCCACACATGGGCTAATATAGAATGAAAATCTTTCTGTTTTGATATGTCAACTGAGCGCTAAATACATGTAATAAGCTAGGTAGCATGTATTGAGCCCTTGTAAATATCACAGCCAAGATGTACCCTGAACAGACATTGTAGCCTGCCATAGTTACTTCTGTGTGTAAATGAGGTGAGGGAAATCCCAGCAACAAACAGGAAGCAGCTAAGAAGTGTAGGTATAGAGCATTACATTTGTAATGGCTGATATTGAGGCAGAGTAAGGAGGGATAGGCTAGGGAAAGTACATAAAGACATGCAGCTATCATGCATACTCTTACAGAACCAGATGATTAAACCCTATTATAGCATAAACAAGAAAGTGAAGTTAGAAGAACACATATAGGAACACATATAAATATTAATATAGGGGTTCTATATGAGCAGCACTAAACATATCAGAAGCTTATATTGCTCCTTCATTAAGGTTAGTGCTGGGAATGGAAGCAAAGGGAATTAACATGAATACAAACAATATATTATACCCTCAGCTAATGCACCCAGGTCTATGGAACGGTCTACGGAACAGGTAGGACATTTCCAATGTTGTACTTAAAATAAACACCTAAGCATACATTAGCAACTAATTCCATCCTATGCTTGCCACAAAAGCGTTACCACTAGGCATGACCTAGTAGATCCGGACACACTGGTAAGTAAAGAGCAGCAACTCTACCAAGCTGAAACATAAGAAATCGCTCAAAAGTGATCAAGCTTGGTACAGGCATTTTTTCCCCATTATCCGATGCCCACTTGCTGATGCAGGAAGACTTTACAGCTATATCTGGGAAAGTCCCGTGGGTTGTAGCTGACAGCTCTGTATGGGCTCTTGAAGATCGCTGACCAGTGCACTTTCCTGTGGAACCAGAGCATTCAGAAGGGTTGCCGTTTCAGCAGTTTGCAACAAAGCCGCCAGGTCTGTAATGTCATGCCCAAAAGCGGCGGAGTTGTACACGCAGGAGCCGGCCACTCTCCCCTGCACAACTGTGCAACAGCCATCAAGAGGGCAGTTGTTGAGCGTGAGTAAGCCAACTAAACCACAAGTATCTCCCGGGTTTTCTGTTTGATCTTCACTACCCTGTAGCAACTCTATCTACCAGCAGGGAGGCTGTCCCATGCATATGTCAGTGTCGTCCCGTAGAGCAAGTGTAGCAGCAGTTTCCGTTTCTAGCAGGCAGTAAAACATCGCTTCTCGTCGCAATGCTGCAACAAAGATCTATAAGGCTGTCCAGCCTGAGGCATATTTTGCACTCAAAATCTTCCATGAAAAATTTGAAGATAGTACCCAGCTCCTCCATAGTAACAGATGTTAGCAGGCAATAAGATAGATAAATAGCAGACCTGAAAGTCGAAAGTTGTTCCCAGTCTGTATAGATAGGACAGGTAATTACTAACAGATACCTTACATCTGTTCAACCCGGCAAGCCGGGGGGGATGTTGGTTGGATCTGTAGTAGGCCACCACCAGGATCTCAATGGTCCAGACCAGTCCACAAGAGATGGAATATCATAGATAAAAACATATAGTCCTGTTCGGCACACATTTATAGACTTGGTTGTGTCACTTCTATATGCGGGTAATGCAGGATTCCAATGATAATTGGTGGATTACCAAGTTATCTCTTGCAGCTTCAGGTATTGCAGCCTGTCATGGCTGCCGCCCGGACACGCCCCCTTCCCAGGCATTTTTTAATACCTGTACAGTCTTTATGTTTACCACCTCTATTGGAGGCTCATTCTATTAATCAACCATCCTTTCTGTAAAAAACTGCTTCCTTGCATATCTCCTGAACCTGCTACACTCTTAAAACATTGAATCTTTTTTTTGGCATTGCTTTTTTGTGGAAAATGCTTTCAGCTTCAACTTTATTAAAGGGCCATAATACCCAAATGTTTAAACACTTGAAAGTGATGCAGCATAGCTGTAAAAAGCTGACTAGAAAATATCACCTTTACATCTCTATGTAAAAAAGAAAGATATTTTGCCTAAAAAGTTCCTCAGTAGCCACATCCCATTGTAAAGGATTTCTAAGCAGCATATTAGTATGTCTGTCCTGGGACAGCTGAAAGGATGAGCCTCATGCACTCTCATATTATTTCCCTATTCAGCATACTATGAAATCTCATGAGAGTTAAGTCAAATCTCATGAGATCACATTAAAAGAGTTCATAACCTCAGCACTGCTGATGCTGATTGGCTGCTGTTCATTTCTTCATTTTTTTTTTTTTTTTTACCTGCAGCTGGACAGCAGCTGAAGTATAACTGTTTACACAGAACTTACTCTGCTGAGCTGAGGAGATTGTGAGGTACAATATCTTCTTTTTTTACATAGAGATGCTCAGGTGATATTTTCCTGTCAGCTTTTGCTTTTTACAGTTATACTGTATCAGTTTCAAGTGATTTAGCATATGAGTATTATGTCCCTTTAAGTCGCTTCACATATATAAAGGTTTCTACCGTGTCACCTCTTTCCCTGCTCTCCTCTAAACTATACATATTTAGATCATAGAGTCTTTTTCGTACGTTTTATATTTTAGGCCATGTACCATTTTGTATTACTCTTTTGCACGGTTTCTAGTTTAAATATGTCCTTCTAGAGATGTGGTCTGTAAAAAAACTATTATAGGACGCTACAGATAATATACGCCTGTATTAGTTGAACATACAAGTGTTCATGCATTTAATATGTATCTAAATAGTCACTAGGGTTGCCAACTGATTGGTATTCTACAGTATTTTTATCTGATTCTAAATTGAACAATTCCTTCAGGCTGCATGCACTATCTAAATCATTAAAGTTTATTTTTACTTTTATGCAACACTCAGGTGGTGTAACCAAGTTCCCATGATGCTTACTTTCATTAAAGGGACACTAAAGTCAAAATAAAGTTTCATGATTCAGCATACAGTTTTAAGAAACTTTCCAATTTACTTCCATTATCAAATTTTGGACAGTCTTTTTATATTCACACTTTGTGAGGCCTCAGCTCCAACTGAGCATTTGCAAAAGTTCACAGCGTATACGTATACTAGTCTGTGATTGGCTGATGTCTGTCACATGATACAGTGGGCCAGAAAAAAAAATTGCGAGAAAAAAAATCTACTGCTTATTTTTAAATCAGAATAAGTGTTATTGCATTGTCTTGATATTATGCACTTGTTATTTATGCAATTCTACTAATTTTGAAACTAGTCCACTAAAACTGTATTTTTGTTTAGTGATGTATCAAGTTAGCATGAGACTGATTCTATACCTGAAACACCCATTGCAGCAGAATCTATAAACATGATAATGATTTTATCAAAATCCTTTGGGGTCATTGTGCTTAAATCATGGTACAAATTATATGAATATTCTGCAGACCAGTGCAATGTAATGTCTACTAATCAGATTCATCAGCTATAATTTTGTTCTATACTATCTTAACAATCATATTCTCATCACTACAAATTAATTATATAGGAATTTGTTAGCCCATGCAATATATGTGATTTCTGACACTCTGATTATCTAAGAATGCAAACACCTGTATGTAATTAATATTGTTCACAGGCTTTTTTAAATAGTAGCAAAAGAGAGGCAAACAATGAGAAAGGGGAACTTCGTCATAAATTGATGCATAATTGGTAATGACTACCTTGTGTTTTAGTTCACATATATTATAGTCTCAATTTATGCAACTAACCCTTTATTACCATTCAGTAGCAAAATATAATTACATTTTTATAGCATCCAAAATTAGAATTGCAATCATGAGCAAACATTCTGACATCCATATTTTATTTAAACAGTATTAAAGGGTGATTTATTGCTAATTTAATATTTTTGTAAAACTAGATTATTTAAAAAATTGTTTTAGGGACACTAAAAAAATCCAGTTTATTTATATTTACAACTTTCCCATGATATCCTTTGTTTGATATTATACCCATTCCATGGGAGCATAATTATTTTGAATTAGGCTTATGAGTGAGCACTATATTCACAGCATTATTACAAATGTTACCCTAAGATGTTTAGAAAAAAAGGTTCCTTCTATGTGTTATTTTTTTCAATAGCAATGGATTGAAAGGTATCTTTCCTACCAGGTATAAAAGAAGACACATTAGAAAAACAGGGGATCAAAACAGGGGTATTAAACCAGCTTGGATCTAGCGCTATACATCTGAATACTTAAACTAACATAGCAAGTTGCTTTACATAAAACATTGTAGAATTAATTTTAAAATAAAAAATGGTCTCCATTTACTATGCTATGAGCTGACAACAAGATGGCATCCGCTGCCTGTATTAATCACTGCACCAGTCAAAACTTGTGCCCCCCTTAACCTCCTTTTATGCAACCAATTGTGCAGTAGCAGTGCTTGTCAATCATTATAGGTTAACCAGTTCAGGCTGATTTAAGTTCAAACATGCTCACTACAGTAATATAGTCATTATGCAAATGCACCCAGTATGCCCATCATGCCTATATTAAAATGGAATTCAGATTGTTAACCAGTTATCAGGATGGATTTGGATCGATAAAGGTTCCTTTTGAAATCTTTATCATGAATGCACTATTCTGTTAAAAAGTCCAGTTATGGTGACGTTTATACTAATAGTGACAATAAAGACTAGAGTATGACTTAGAAAATAAACATTAACAGAAAGAGATTCCTACATGCCATTTACAGATGCTGGGGTTTCGACCTCACGTTACCTGAAGATGCCCTTACCTGTACGGGATTTAATGTAGCCAATACCTATACATATGTAAATTAAACTATACATATGTAAATGCAAAGATTTCAAAAACAAGGCCATTTCAGGGCTTTATCAAGTGCCTTCTGTTGTCAAATTGGATAAGGGTCAAATGGTCTCAAACTCCTGTTGTATCAGGGAAATGGATTGTGGCTGCTGAGGACTTGTTAAAAAAAAGGCTTTTATCATGAAGCAGAAAAAGTGTCAAGATGTAAAAGGTTAAACAAAAAGTATAATAATGATGTGATAACTGATCGAAAAGCATTTCTAATGGATTGGAATTCCATTTCTAAGGAATGAGGTTTTTTACATAGTACCTGATGAATTTCCATGTTGCACAGTTATTATAAAAGCTATTATTCTAGTAAATTGGAATGGATCAAGATGCAACATGCAGTATTTTCTCACTATCTAAAGGTGTGCAAAAAGCTATCCTAAAATATTGCCAGTTGTGGCTAAAAATGAATTATTTTAAAGATGCAAAAAAAGTAGTAGAGAGAAAAAAGTTTTCAGGTCTTGAAGTGACCTTTTTTGGTTTCTAGGGAGCTCCATCTTTTTTTTTATAATGTAACTTGCCTGAAGGACAAGCTATTGGCAATGAAAGTTTGGCAGTGGACACAAAACGCATAAGGCTCTCTATAGTTCTGGTCACTGCCTTCAGAACTTTGAAGAACAATACACCATGTCAAATGAAAGGAAATTACATAAATTTCCCTTAGGACTAACCATATCTGCAACTTAACTCTGCGTTTACAAGATTTCACAAACATGGTTATAGCATCTTTTACAGCAAGTACACAGGGTAACGGAATCAATCGCTAAGTTCTTCAGAGAAGCATCTTCATTGAGTTAACCTGGACCCTAGGGCAGTGTTTTCAGACCATCCATTTTAAGGTATGCATTCTGCATAGCAAGCAGGCATTGATAAATATCTCTTATTCTAGTTCCACTGGAAAAAATGCAAGGTCAAAATGAATTAGAAATGATATATACTGTGTTTATATGAAATCAATCATTGTAAGGATCAACAAATTGTATTATATTTGTTTTTATTTGAATCAGTGATGGGACCTTTTTTTCCCTGCGTGTGTGCTGAACTGGAAATCTCTATTTGCATTCTGTGAAATGAATCCAACCTGAAATATTTTATACTGCTAAGAAGCTGCAAGCCAATCGCTTCTGTGCATCTCCTCATTGAGTTCCTTCTTATACAGGCTTTAAAGGAGCTTTAAAGTTATAAGGAAATCTCACATAACATGTTTAATTACATCAATTGAAAATATTATCTATATCCATTGTTGTCTGGTTTTCCTGTAATTTACCTCTCAATATTGTACCTTTTTCACAATCTCCAGAGAGGCTGTGCTACATACTGTGAATGTGAAATGTTTTTGTTTAGATAACCATGCAACATTCTACACAGTGATTGCTTACATTGGTTCAGAAGCTCATTTTGACATGGACTTGTGTACTTGTGGAGTGTTAACTTTTTTTCCCTTAATATGTTTCCTATAACTCATACCAGCTTCAGAATATAAAATGTATGATAAATTGCACCGTTATCTTTATTTTTGTGCATGAAACAGTAGGTTTGATTCCTTGAAAGCACAACCCATTAAAATCAGATTACCTTATGTTATCACTTTCTGTATACAAATGCTTCTTTATACTTTCCCTGTGTGTATACCTAAACCTAGTACTTAGGGTATGATGATAAAAGATTCTCCTGCTTGGAGAGAAATTGTAGTACAGACTTTACATGGGCTAAACTTACTGAATGCTAAAAACAAAATGGCAGAACCTGGAAGTCCCAGAGAGATGAGAGACGCCTCCCATAAAGCTCTTTGCTCAGCTGAGATTATCTAAAATGATTCTCCAGCACTACAACATCTCTTGCAAGTTTCTAGAGATGAAAATTTTCCTATACTTAAGGGGTGTTCTCTTATTTACTGTATGTGAAGGAGAGATAAGTCCAGTGCAATACACAACTGCATGACATGAGAGCTTTGTTACTTTTACAATTTGTGCTCAGCCCCTGTGAAGTCTGCATTATAATTTATCTCCAAACAAGAGTATCTTTGATTATCAGGAACATAGAAAGTAATGAAACTGAAGCTGTCAGTTTTACAGTTGTATTTTAAATAGAACAAATACAAAGTGCAAAGTTTAGATGTAATAAAACAATCTGAAGTCAAAGTAATAAAAAATACAAAGCACAAAGTGTAAATGAAGCAGAACTCTCATGCCATGCAGTGCTATATTGCACTGGCCTTGTCTCTACTTCACAGAAAAGCATTGCATTTTTATTGCTGAAAATCACAGCATAAAATTACATATTTAGAGAAATATACAAAATATTTACATAAGAAAATACATAAAAAATTAGAGTTGATTGTATTGAGCTCCATGCTTCACCCAAATACAAGCAGTGTTTTGACGTGCTCGTGCACGATTTCCCCATAGACATCAATGGGGAGAGCTGGCTAAAAAAAAGCCTAACAACTGCAATCGCGGAGCATAAAGCTTTGTAACGCAGCCCCATTGATGTCTATGGGGAAAAAAATGTATGTTTAAACCTAACACCCTAACATAAACCCCAAGTCTAAACACCCCTAATCTGCCACCCCTAACATCACCGACACCTACATTACACTTATTAACCCCTAATCTGCCGCCCCCAAAATCGCTGACACCTACATTACACTTATTAACCCCTAATCTGCCGCCCCCAATGTCGCCGCCACCTACATAACTTTATTAACCCCCTAATCTGCTGCCCCAATGTCGCCGCCGCCACTATACTAAAGTTATTAACCCCTAAACCTCTGGCCTCCCACATCACTAACACTAAATAAATATATTAACCCCTAACGTAACCTTAAATCTAATCCTAACCCTAACGTAACCCTAACCCTAACACCCCCTAACTTTAATATAATTAAAATAATTCTAAATAAAACTTACTATTAATAACTAGCTAATTCCTATTTAAAACTAAATACTTACCTGTAAAATAAACCCTAAGATAGCTACAATATAACTGATAGTTACATTGTATCTATCTTAGGTTTTATTTTTATTTCACAGGTAAGTTTGTATTTATTTTAACTAGGTAGACTAGTTAGTAAATAGTTATTAACTATTTACTAGCTACCTAGTTAAAATAAATACAAAGTTACCTGTAAAATAAAACCTAGCCTGAGTTAGTTTAATTAAATAAATTAAATGAACAAAAAAGCCCACCAAAAATAAATAAAACTCTAGCCTACACTAAACTGCCAACTGCCCTTAAAAGGACCTTTGGCGGGGCATTGCCCCAAAGAAATCAGCTATTTTACCTGTAAAAAAAATACAAACAACCCCCAACAGTAAAACCCACAACCCACACAACCAAACCCCCCAAATAAAATCCTATCTAAATAAACCTAAGCTCCCCATTGCCCTGATTAGAATAGCCAATAGAATGCAAGCTCAATCCTATTGGCTGATTGGATCAGCCAATAGGATGAAAGCTCAATCCTATTGGCTGATTGCAACAGCCAATAGGATTTTTCCCCCTTAATTCCTATTGGCTGATAGAATTTTATCAGCCAATCGGAATGTAAGGGACGCCATCTTGGATGAAGTAATTTAAAGGGAAACTTCATTCTTCCAAAGCCATCGGAAGAAGAGGATGCTCCACGCCGGATGTCTTGAAGATGGACCCGCTCCGCGCCGGATGAATGAATTGAAGATTAGTAATGTCGCAAACAGTTCGCCGGAGAACAGTTCCCGGCGAACATAGCTTGTTCGCGTTCACAGCGGCGGGCAAACATATGAAATGTTCTATCCGCCCCCTATTCGTCATCATTGCCTAAACTTTGACCCTGTATCTCACAGTCAGCAGGCACATTCCAGCCAATCAGCAGCAGACCCTCCCTCCCAGACCCTTACACCTCATGGACAGCAGCCATTTTAGATTCATTCGGAAGCTGCATTGCTAGTGAGAGGAGGGACAGTGTAGCTGCTGCTAATTTAATAGGGAAATCGATAGCTAGGCTAGTGTATTCAGTGTCCACTACAGTCCTGAAGGACTCATCTGATCTCTGCTGTAAGGACAGCACCCCAAAAAGCCCTTTTTAGGGCTACATCAGTCATTTTTTTTTTCTTTGTAATCTAATAGCAGTTGCCTGCCTGCCACTGCCAGCCTGTGTCTCAGGCTCACAGCATATACTGTGCCTACTTGCTCAGTGCCACCACCAGTCATATCTGGTGTAACATTAGTGTAAATTTAAAAAAAATAACTTTTACATCAGTCTGCTAGTGTAATCTAATTTCAGTTGCCAGGCCAGCCTGCCACTGCCAGCCTGTGTGTCAGGCTCACAGCATATACTGTGCCTACTTGCTCAGTGCCACCACTCATATCTGGTGTAACAGTAGTGTAAATTAAAAAAAAAAAAACTTTTACATCAGTTTGCTAGTGTAATCTAATAGCAGTTGCCCGCCTGCCACTGCCAGCCTGTGTGTCAGGCTCACAGCATATACTGTGCCTACTTGCTCAGTGCCACCACTCATATCTGGTGTAACAATGGTGTAAATTTAAAAAAAAAAAAACCTTTTACATCAGTCTGCTAGTGTAATCTAATTTCAGTTGCCAGGCCAGCCTGTGACTGCCAGCCTGTGTGTCAGGCTCACAGCATATACTGTGCCTTCTTTCTCAGTGCCACCACCAGTCATATCTGGTGTAACAGTAGTGTAATTTTTTTTAAAAAAAACTTTTACATCAGTCTGCTAGTGTAATCTAATTGCAGTTGCCAGGCCAGCCTGCCACTGCCAGCATGTGTGTCAGGCTCACAGCATATACTGTGCCCACTTGCCCAGTGCCACCACTCATATTATCTTGTTTAATAGTAGTGTAAGTGTACATTTAAAAATAAAAAAACTATTTTGACTGTGAAACATCAGTCTGCTTTTTTGTGTCAGGCTCACAGCGTATACTGTGCCCACTTGCCCAGTGCCACCACTCATATTATCTTGTTTAATAGTAGTGTAAGTGTACATTTAAAAATAAAAAAACTATTTTGATTGTGAAACATCAGTCTGCTTTTTTGTGTCAGGCTCACAGCGTATACTGTGCCCACTGGTCCAGTGCCACCACTCATATTATCTTGTTTTATAGTAGTGTAAGTGTACATTTTAAAAATAAAAAAACTATTTTGACTGTGAAACATCAGTCTGCTTTTTTGTGTCAGGCTCACAGCGTATACTGTGCCCACTTGCCCAGTGCCACCACTCATTTTATCTTGTTTAATAGTAGTGTAAGTGTACATTTTAAAAATACAAAAAACATTTTGACTGTGAAACATAAGTCTGTTTTTTTGTGTCAGGCTCACAGCGTATACTGTACCCACTTGTCCAGTGCCACCACTAACATTATCTTGTTTAATAGTAGTGTAAGTGTACATTTTAAAAATAAAAAAACTATTTTGACTGTGAAACATAAGTCTGCTTTTTTGTGTCAGGCTCACAGCGTATACTGTGCCCACTTGTCCAGTGCCATCACTCACATTATCTTGTTTAATAGTAGTGTAAGTGTACATTTTAAAAATAAATACAAATTTTGACTGTGAAACATCAGTCTGTTTTTTTGTGTCAGGCTCACAGCGTATATTGTGCCCACTCACAGTAGCTTGCACGCATAGTAGCACTAATTGAAAAAAAAATGACAGACAGAGGCAGGCCAACCCACAGGGGCCGTCGTGGTCGTGGTGCTGTGATTCCCTTTGGCCATAGAATAATGCCCAGTGTTAGGCCACGTACCATGAATACGAAAAGTTCTGATGTAATAGTTGACTTTATAACACAGGACACCCAATCTTCTACAGCTTCCGCTCATAACCTTGACGCACCATCCTCCTCCTCTAGCTTAGCTTCGGGCACCTCTCAACTTACCACTCGCCCGCCTGCCACCACCACCGACACTAGCACCACAGACGCCTCACTTGATCTGTCAGAGGAGTTATGTACACCTCAGTGTGAAGAAATGAGTGATGCGCAATAATCATTGACAGAGGATGTAGATAACTGTGATATGTCTCAGTCAGGCAGCATTACAGACATGGACGACGCACGGTGTGATGATGATGATGATGTTGTACCCGCCGTTGCTTCCGTTGTTGAGTTGTCAGATATGAGTGAAGGGGTTGATGATGACGATGCGTCCATGGATGTCACGTGGGCGCCCGGTAGAAGAGAAGAAGAACAGGTGGAAAGTTCAGATGGGGAGACAGAGAGGAGCAGGAGGAGGAGACGAGTTGGAAGCAGGGGGAGGTCGTCGCAAGGAGCTAGTGGTGCAGTCATACAGCCTGCATCGGCACCCAGGGTCAGACAGACAGCACGCCAATCAACGCATGCTGTTGCCACCACCAGAATGCCGTCATCGCAGAGCTCAGCAGTGTGGCATTTTTTTTATGTGTCTGCCTCTGACAACAGCAATGCCATTTGCAACCTGTGCCAAAAGAAACTGAGTCGTGGGAAGTCCAACACCCACCTAGGTACAACTGCTATGCGAAGGCACATGATCTCACATCACAAACGCCTATGGGATGAGTAGAAGTAGCACACAAACTCAAAGCTGCCATCCTCCTCCTGGTCCAGCATCTTCAGCCACGTCAACCACTGCTGTGCTCCTTGCCCCCTCTCAACCATCCGCCAATCCATCTCTCTTCCGGAGCAGTTCCTGCTCATCTGCCCACAGTCAGGTGTCTGTCAAGGACATGTTTGAGTGTAAGAAGCCAATGTCACCAAGTCACCCCCTTGCCCGGCGTCTGACTCCTGGCTTGTCTGAACTGTTAGCCCGCCAGGTTTTACCATACAAGCTGGTGGAGTCTGAGGCATTCAAAAAATTTGTAGCTATTGGAACACCGCAGTGGAAGGTACCAGGCCGAAATTTCTTTGCACAAAAGGCGATCCCCAACCTGTACTTGATTGTGCGAAAGGAAGTAATGGCATGTCTGGCAAACAGTGTTGGGGCAAGGGTCCATCTGACCACTGATAGCTGGTCTGCAAAGCATGGTCAGGGCAGGTATAATACCTACACTGCGCATTGGGTAAACCTGCTGACGGCTGACAAGCATGGAATGCCTGACTCTGCAGAGGAGTTGGTGACCCCGCCACGACTTGCAGGCAGGCCTGCTGCCACCTCCTTTACTCTTCCTACTCCATCCTCTTCTATAACCTCCTCGGCTGAGTCCTTTTCTGCTGCTGTGTCTTGCTCCACATCAACGGCACCCCCCCAGCTCCCCAGGTACAATGCCACATCCCGGATACGGCAGTGTCACGCCGTCTTGTGGTTGACTTGCCTGAAAGCAGAGAGTCACACCGCAGCAGCACTTATGTCCGCCCTGAACGCACAGGTGGATTAGTGGCTGACTCCGCACCAACTGGAGATCGGCAAAGTGGTTTCTGACAACGGAAGTAATTTTGTGGCGGCATTGAAATTGGGCAAGTTGACACATGTGCCGTGCATGGCACATGTGTGTAATCTGATTGTACAACGCTTTGTGCATAAGTACCCAGGCTTACAGGATGTCCTGAAGCAGGCCAGGAAGGTGTGTGGCCATTTCAGGTGTTCCTACATGGCCATGGCGCACTTGTCAGATATCCAGCAGTGAAACAACCTGCCAGTAAGGCGCTTGATTTGCGACAGCCCGACACTTTGGAATTCAACACTCCTAATGTTCGACCGCCTGCTCCAACAAGAAAAAGCTGTTAGTATTTGTATGACCGGGGTGCTAGGACAGCCTCTGGGGAACTGGGGATTTTTTTGCCACGTTACTGGACGCTCATGCGCGATGCCTGTAGGCTCATGCTTCCTTTTGAGGATGTGACAAACCTAGTCAGTGGCACCGAAGGCACCATCAGCGACATCATACCATTTGTTTTCTTCCTGGAGCGTGCCCTGCGAAGAGTGCTGGATCAGGCCGTAGATGAGTGTGAAGAGGAAGAGTTGTGGTGTCCATCACCACCAGAAACAGCCTTATCAGCATCGCTTGCTGGACCAGCGGCAATGCAGGAAGAGGATTGTGAGGAAGAGGAGTCAGAGGAGGAATGTGGCTTTGAGGAGGAGGAGGAAGACCAAGCACAACAGGCATCCCAGGGTGCTCGTTGTTGTCACCTATCTGGTACCCGTGGTGTTGTACGTGGCTGGGGGGAAGAAGATACCTTCAGTGAGATCAGTGAGGACGAGGAACGGGACATGAGTAGCTCGGCATCCAACCTTGTGCAAATGGGGTCTTTCATGCTGTCGTGTCTGTTGAGGGACACTCGTATAAAAAAGCTGAAGGAGAACGAACTATACTGGGTGTCCACGCTACTAGACCCCTGGTATAAGCATAAAGTGACTGAAATGTTACTGAATTCCCGCAAGTCGGAAAGGATGGAGCAGTTCAAAAATAAATTAAAAGTATGCTTTACACAGCGTATAAGGGTGATGTCACAGCACAACGGGAATCTAACAGGGGAAGAGATGAAAGTAATACTCCTCCTCCCACGACCACGCCGGCAAGGACAGGATGCTTTCCAGACATGTTGTTGATGGAGGACATGCAGACCTTTTTAACTCCTATGCATCACCACAGCCCTTCAGGATCCATCCTCAGAGAACGACTCAACCGACAGGTAGCAGACTACCTCGCATTAACTGCAGATCTCGACACTCTGAGGAGCGATGAACCCCTTGACTACTGGGTGTGCAGGCTTGAACTGTAGCCTGAGCTATCCTAATTTGCAATCGAACTTCTGGCCTGCCCCGCTTCAAGTGTCCTGTCAGAAAGGACCTTCAGTGCAGCAGGAGGTATTGTCACTGAGAAGAGAAGTCGCCTAGGTCAAAAAAGTCTTGATTATCTCACCTTTATTAAAATGAATGAGGGATGGATCCTGAAGGGATTGACATTGGGCGATACATTCGAGTAAAAAAGGCCTGATGAGATTGCCTTGGGCTAAAAATGGTCCACACGCTGCTGTATTTTATCTTCGAATGCCGGATGACTTGCGTGACTTATCCGCCAACAACTAGGGTTCAAGCCGCAATGTTTTAGGGCACTTTCTAACTGTCAAACAAACATCAATTTTTCTGGCCGCTGATACAGCAGCGGCTGCAACAATACCTAATTTTTCAGGTATGTGTACATGCCTAATTTTTCTGGCCTCTGGTGCTGCACTGTGGCTTCAAAACCCCCCCAAAAAAGGCACATAACAGGGATTAAACTGCTAAGAATAGTACTACTTAACACACCACTCATATCTGGTGGCACAGTAGATTGCACGCGCAGTGCCCCAAATTTGAAGTAGGAGGACCGACCAAGCATCTTTTTCCATCTCCCGGTTCCTAAAATCCATGCCATATACACGTCCCCTGATAGGGGACACCGCAGTGGAAGGTACACGGCCGAAATTTCTTTACACAAAAGGCAATCCCCAACCTGTACTCGATTGTGCAAAAGGAAGTAACCTTACCATGGGTCCCAGACCGCACGTCTTGTAAAATTCTCTGTCTGGGAAATTATCTATCTATCAAATCTATCTATTTATCTATCAAATCCTAAAAACGATGCCATACCTATACTCGATTGTGCAAAAGAAGCAATGACATATGGGGTCTTTCATGCTGTCGTGCCTGTTGAGGGTCGGGGACCCTCATATGTAAAGGCTGAAGGAGAACGACCTGTACTGGGTGTCCAAGCATCTTTTTCCATCTCTCCGGTTCATAAAAATTATCTCCGGGTTCCTAAAATCGATGCCATACCTGTACTCAATTGTGCAAAAGGAAGACATGGCATATGGGGTCTTTCAAACTGTCTGGCCTGTTGAGGGTGGGACTCTCGTATAAAAAGGCTGAAGGAGAACGACCTGTACTGGGTGTCCAAGCATCTTTTTTCATCTCCCGGTTCCTAAAATCGATGCCATATGCACGTCCCCTGATAGGGCACGTAACAGGGATTAAACTGATAAGAATAGTACTAGTTAACACACCACTCCTATCTGGTGGCACATTAGATTGCACACGCAGTGCCCCAAATTGGAACTTGGAAGTAGGAGGACTGACCAAGCATCTCATCTCTGTGTGATTCATGTTCTTGTAGGACAGTTAATGGGTCAGTCATGTTGCACAGCTCCTCAATGTGACAAATCTTCCTGGTTAGCTCGTCGTTCTCTTTTTCCCAGCTGCTGGATCAGATCAGAGATTGTGAGTAAAACCTGCTCCTGCTGACGGGTGATCTCACTCAGGACTCGCTTCTCTAGGTCTTCCAGCTGTTTCCTGATGTCCCTAATCAGGGCAGTGAGTCTCTCTGTTAAACCAGCTGCTTTCTCTTGCACCCCTCTCCTGTGCTTCTGCAGACTCTGGACTCTATTCTCAGTCTCCTCTCTCTTTGTGGTCAGTTTCTGCAGAACATTTCTCAGTTTCTTTTTCTTCTTCTCAGAAGCCTCATTCAGCAGCTCGACCTGGTGTCCCCTGTGCTCTCCGGCCAGGGAGCAGGACACACAGATACAGGCAGCATCCTCAGTGCAGTAATAATAGGAGCATCTTGTGGGTGGAGCATTTTCTGTTACCCGAGGAAGTGATTGCACGTGCAGTGACATCAGTGAGGACAAGGAACGGGACATGGCTAGCTTGGTATCCAACCTTGTGCAAATGGGGAGTTTGCGGTTGTGCAAATGGACTGTTTGCGGTTGTTTGCGGTGCGTTAAATGGGGAGTTTGGTCTGTCACTGTGAAGCGGGCGACCCTTACACTACATGAACGATACAACATCATACCTGATGTTTTAAAGCACGTTATTCCAAACAATTTAGGAATTGTAGGTGATTTATGCCCTTTATGGATTAAAAACAGACTCTGCATCAACTATGTAATTTTCCATGGGAGTTTTGCCATGGATCCCCCTCCGGCATGCCACAGTCCAGGTGTTAGTCCCCTTGAAACAACTTTTCCATCACTTTTGTGGCCAGAAAGAGTCCCTGTGGGTTTTAAAATTCGCCTGCCTATTGAAGTCAATGGCGGTTCGCCCGGTTCGCCCGTTCGCGAACTTTTGTGGAAGTCCGCGTTCGCTGTTCGCGAACGCAAAATTTTAGGTTCGCGACATCACTATTGAAGATATAAGATGCCGTCTGGATGAAGACTTCTGCCCGCTTGGATGAAGACTTCTACCAGCTTCGATGAGGACTTCTGCCCCCTTGGATGAAGACTTCTGCCGCCTGGATGAGTCTTCAAAAACTGTAAGTGGATTGTCGGTGGTTAGTGTTAGATTTTTCTAAGGGTTTATTGGGTGGGTTTTATTTTTAGCTTAGGGTTTTGGGCAATGTAAAAGAGCTAAATTCCCTTTTAAGAGCAATGCCCATCCAAATTCCCTTTTCAGGGAAATGGGGAGCTTAGGTTTATTTAGATAGGATTTTATTTGGGGGGTTTGGTTGTGTGGGTGGTGGGTTTTACTGTTGTGGGGTTGTTGTTTTTTTACTGGTAAAAGAGCTGATTTCTTTGGGTCAATGCCCCGCAAAAGGCCCTTTTAAGGGCCATTGGCAGTTTAGTGTAGGCTAGGTTTTTTTTTTAATTTCAGGTGGGCTTTTTTATTTTGATAGGGCTATTAGATTAGGAGTAATTCATTTTTATTTTGTGTTTATTATTTTTTGTAATTTAGATAAATGTATTTTGTTAATTTAATTTATTTAATTTTATGGTAATGTTAGGTGTTAGTGCAACTCAGGTTAGGTTTTATTTAACAGGTAACTGTATTTATTTTAACTAGGTAGCTAGTAAATAGTTAATAACTATTTATTAACTAGTCTACCTAGTTAAAATAAATACAAACTTACCTGTGAAATAAAAATAACACCTAAGCTAACTACAATGTAACTATTAGTTATATTGTAGCTAGCTTAGGGTTTATTTTATAGGTAAGTTTGTATTTATTTTTAAATAGGAATTAGTTATTAATAGTAGGTTTTATTTAGATTTATTTTAATTATATTTAAGTTAGGGGGTGTTAGGGTTAGGTTTAGGGGTTAATAGGTTTATTATAGCGGTGGTGTGGGCGGACGGCAGAATAGGGGATAATAATATTTAAATAGTGTTTGCGATGCGGGAGGGCGGCGGTTTAGGCGTTAATAATTTTATTATAGCGGCGATGATGTTGGGGAGCGGCAGAATAGTGGTTAATATATTTTTTAAGTGGCGGCGATGTCCGGAGCGGCAGATTAGGGGTTAATAATTTTATTTTATTATTTGCGATGCAGGAGGGCCTCGGTTTAGGGGTTAATAGGTAGTTTATGGGTGTTAGTGTACTTTTTAACACTTTAGTTATGAGTTTTATGCTACAGCTTTGTAGCATAAAACTCATAACTACTGACTTTCAGAGGGCGGTACGAATCTTGTGGTTATAGGGTTTACTTTAGCTCAGATATCCTCAAAATCTGGCCTGTTAGGGAGGTCTGAGGGCAGGCTTAAAAACCAGTGGTCTAGGACAACTTTTATTCAATAACCTATTCAAAGCATTTTAATTTTTTAATGTTCAAAATAGATTGTGATGATCTATCAAAAATGGCAAAATGCTTGAAAATACATTTACATTCAGATGGAACAAATACAATAACATCATCAGCATAAGCAAAATACTTTACACACGCAGTTTGCCACATTGCCTCCACATTTGCTATATTATGGTCATCTTTAATGCAACACAAAAATGTGTTAATTGAAAATATATATAATAATGGACTCAAAGGACAACCCTGTCATACACCTGCTTTTATCTTAATAGGCTTCCCAATACATTAATTTACTAGTACACACTAGGGTGTTTCATTTTTACAAAGATGTGATTTTCATATGACTTTGCTTATGCCCCGAGTCTCAGTGATGTAAAAGATATATATGCCAGATTTCAAGAAGATTGGATAATATTTAGGGGTTGCACACATTGATCACTATTATCACAAACTAGTAAAATTACTAACATTGAAGTGCTTTACACTAATGGTCTTCTCATGAATTTCTTTCATCTTTTGCAGGTAATTGAACTTTAAAATGGGAACCAAAAGAGGAATTTGGCTGCTAGAAAAGGTGCCTAGTGGTGAGTTTTTAGGAGCTCGGCTCCCTTCAAAGGAACAAGTACTTTTAGTTTTTATTTACCATCACAAGGAAATTAAAGAAACACTTTTGGATGCTGCTAAATCTACCAGTACTAAACTACAGGAAGTGTGGAAGAAAGCAAATATCCCCGTTAAGACGAAGGAGAATATCTGTGCTGGTATACAGAAGCTGTACAAAGAATTCCAAAATCTGGGTAAAGAGAAAACGAGAAACACGGATAAAGCAAATGTGATACGGCAGATTTAGAAAGGTGATCTTGTCGAGTTATTTGACATTTCCCGGCAAAATGTGATGGACATGAATAGCGTATCACAAGAAGATAAAGAATTTCTTAGGTCACAAAGAGAAGATCGTATGAGTTCGTCAATGAGTGGAGTAGACAAGGTTTTTGCCTCAAAAATAAGAACTAAGTGTACAAAAGAAGAAAAAAAAGATTCATATAAGAATAAACATTACAAAGCTATCGCTGAAATCAATAAGACAGTTATACTGGAAGACTCATCTCCATCATCACAAGCACCTAGTGACAAAGAGCAACGAAAAAATTACGTTCAAAATTACGTTCAAGTCCTAGATTAAAACCTCTTGATCAGACACTCACGTCTACTTGGGATCGAGAACAGCTATCTATTCGACAAGCAAGTACTTCATTTATAGCAACTGCAAACAGCCTTGGCCACGATGTTTCAAATATTTCCATATCTCCAGCTACCATTTTCCGAGCTTGGGCCATCAATAGAAGTAAAATGGCAAAGAAAATCGAAAAGTCACTCTTTGAAAATCCTCATTTGGTCTTGCATTGGGATAGTAAACTGTTGCCCTCAGTTGCCCATGGGAATGTCAAAACTTTGGAAGATAGAGTTGCAGTTCTAGTGACTGGCAAAGATTTTGAGCATTTGCTTGGCGTACCTGTTGCCCTGAAAGGCACTTGTGAGCAGATGGCTGAAGTAGTTATTCGGGAAGTGGACCAATTTGGGCTATGTGACAATATAATTGGTATATCTTTTGATACTACAGCATCTAATACAGGACTGATCCAAGGGGCATGTACCAGAATTGAAAGGGAAATCAGATGAACATTGTTGTGGTTGGCTTGCCGTCATCACATCCATGAATTAATATTGAAAGGAGTGTTTGAGGATTGTTGTGGCATACCATCAAGTGGTCCTGACATCCAGATTTTTCGGAAGTTCCAAAGTCTGTGGGCTTCACTTGATAAGAAGTCATATACAACAATGCTGGATGAAAAAAAGTCCCATTCAAGGCTTTCTAGAAGAACAACGAGTGAAAATGGTTAACTACATCCAAAATGTCCTAAAAGACGGAAGTCATCTAAGAGAAGACTACAAAGAGTTATTACAACTCTCACTCCTGTACCTAGGAGGTTGGTCTAAAAACGACTTCAGTTTCAGGATCCCAGGGGCACTGCATCAAGCAAGGTGGATGGCAAAGGCAATATATGCACTTAAAATTGTCCTTTTCACTAAACAGTTGAATATTCCTCAATGACAATTGGAAGGAATGAAATGGGTTACACATTTTGTCAGCCTCATATTTGTTCGCTTTTGGCATGAGGCAATTGTAAGTTGATGGGCTCCAAAGAATGATTTGGATATGCTACAGCTTCTGAGCACTTACCCAGATGCAGACGTCAAAAATGTGCTCTCACAGTTGTTAAGAGACACCTTTGGTATCTGTCAGAAACAAATGTAGGATTGGATTTTTTGGACGAACGTATTACTCAGGCTGTTAAGGAAAATATGACTAAAATTTAGAAACCAAACCTGCAAAGAAAAAGGAAGTGAAACAATTAGAGGGTACAAACATGTTTTTTGAAGGAAAAGACCTGAGCCATTTTGTTACTAATAAAACAAAGACGTTCTTTGAATTGTTTGGGATCCACAACGTGACAGAATACTGCAGTGATTCTCTAAGAAGCCATGTGAACGCTCTTAAGGTTGTCAATGATACTGCAGAAAGAGGAATTGCTCTGATAAAAAAGTATAATGAATCGGTCAGGGATGAACAACAAAAACAATTCTTATTGAGGGTAGTCGAGCATCACAGAAAAGTCGTCACCAAGCGAACAAAACAAGGGAGTGCATCGTTCAAAGTTGATTAATATAACACACGTTTTGTCTATCATATTACCTATTAATCTTAGTGTATAATTTTAATAGTATTTTTTTTTTTTTTCAATAAATTTTTTATTGAGGTATTTGCATAAAACATATATAAAACACAATGCACCTTTTTGCCAACAGAACAATAGACAAACATAGGTAACCAAAACATTTCGACACATGTTTAAAACGTTGACTAAAGGCTAATGAGACCTCTTTTTTTTTTTTTTTTCAATAATATATATCATATATAGCTGACCAGTTAGAAACATAGATTTAATCCCCATGGATCAAAAGTATAGAAAATAGAAAATATCTGATGGTCAGGAGTCTAGCTTCTTAGAAACTTCAAAAGGAGCGTGATATCGTATGTAGACAAGGGGGAAGGGGATATTCAGCGGGTAAGCACCGCTAGCTTATATTAGGGAAAGGGCGGGGGGCAGAGCCATATGTATATAACAATATTATAGGGAGCTTGGAGGGGGCTATTAGTCCTGTCAATGAAGGAAATTAAATGGACCATGGAGCTGGATTTATTATCTACTCTTTTTTAGCTATGCACACACATAGTGGGGGTATATATGAAGGCTAAATGACCTATTGGTAAACAGATAATGTTTGTCGCACAGATTTCTTAAATTAAATGAGATAGAAAGCTCCGGTAGTATGGATGTTTTATAGATATAGGGGGAGTAGACCAAGGGGTTATGATAGCATATGTTAGGGTTAAGTACTAAGAGTATGCCAAAAACTGAAACCATATCTAAACTAGTAAGGGAAGGGGAGTCCTTTATAATGTAGGGCAAGACTATCTATTGAGGTAAATTCTTGCGCAGAAGATTTAAAAAAAAAGAAATACCTTGGGAGTACATATATTATGGAGAAATAGAGCAAAGTCCAGCACACAGGTGCTATCCTGCAAAGTCACAATGACCTGCTTCCAAGGTCAGGATAGTGATACCAAAAAAACAGAGAGTAGTGACAGCAAAGATATTTATTTGTGAGACAGCAGGACAAACAGCAGCAACGTTTCGAGACTTCTGTCTCTTTGTCAAGCTAATGTGTACAATAAACTAAAACACCTTATATAGCAATCTACCACCAGGTGGCGCTAAAAACACAGGTAAAAATTAACCTCTAATATACTTAATATATTTATCATATAACACATATAAATTATGTACAAAAGATACTCCATAATTATCGTTTCAATAATATCTTTCATAAATTTGCAATTGTATTTATGATAAAATGTACAAAATTTAAAGTGCAGAGTACAAAATTTACTCAGAAATAATCCCCTAGATATTTACTAGAAAGTTTACAATACTAAATTTTATAGTGCAATATTGAATTCTGAATAAATTAACAAGAGTTTTAAAAAAATATTTTAAATTTTCAAAATTTTTTAATTTTTCAAATTCTAGAATTCAAACACAAGGATGATTTCCCTATAGAAACACTGATAGATCCCAGTCCTTATTCATACCATTGGGATACATGGTACCCAATTCATGAATCCAGAACGCTTCACGCTGTTTAAGCATTTTCTCTCTGTCCCCACCTCTACGTAATTTTGGGACATGATCAATGATCTGAAAACGAAGTTGATTTATGGCATGTTTTTTATCTAAAAAATGTTCTGCGACTGGAGCTTTAAGATTTTTAGTTCTTATAGAACTTTTATGCTCTATAATTCTATCGCGTATGCACCTTGTTGTCTCTCCAATATAGCTCCGCCCACAGGGACATTTAATTAGATAAATTACATAATCAGTGTTACAGGTATAGTATCCCCTAATGTAATATTTTTTACCATTACATGGGTGGTGGAACACCGGGCCTTTAATTAAATTTCCACAGCATGAACAATTAAGGCATGCATATGAACCACATCTGTTAGTAGTTATATATCTCTGGTTCATAGTTTTTCTAGATCCTATATCTGCCTTAATTAAATGATCATGGAGATTTTTGCTGCGTTTATATGCAGGCATAGGTGGTTTCTGGAATTCTAGAATGTTAGGGTTACATTCACTTAATATATTCCAATGTTTCCTCACTATTTTTTGTATTGCCGGACTGAGACTAGAAAATTCTGAGACAAAGGCTAATCTACTATCTTTGTCAGTCTCCTTTCTCTTATTTGTAGTTTGTAACAAACTTTCTCTAGGAGTAGACAAAATAGATCTAATTTCCTTTTTAATTAAAGTTGGTGGGTAGCCTCGCTCAATAAACCTTTTACCCATATCTTCCAATCTGTCCTCTACTATATTGGGGTCAGAAACAATACGTCTGACTCTTAATAGTTGGCTTTTTGGAAGAGAGTTTATTAAGGATGGAGAATGTGCACTATTATAATGTAACAAGCTGTTACGGTCAGTACTTTTCCTGAATAAATCAGTTTTTAGAGTGCAGCCATCCTTAATCACTTTGGTGTCTAAAAATTCAATAGTTTCCTCATTCCAAGTTAGTTTAAATTTGATATGATTGCTGGCAGAATTCAAGTCTGCCACAAATGCCATTAGGGTTCCAACGTCGCCCAGCCATACCCCGAAGATATCATCTATGTAGCGCCACCAAGTGGCGCCACATAGAGTAAACCAATTATTACAAAAAACAAATTTTTCTTCGAATACATTCATAAAAATGTTGGCGTAGTTTGGGGCGACGTTGGAACCCATGGCTGTACCTTGAATCTGCATATAAAAGTTGTCTTCAAAAAGAAAATAATTGCAATTTAGTACCATATCAAGTAACTGTAACAAAAAGTCAACTTTCTGTCTATTCAATTTAGAATCATTTACCAGCACTGACTCTACAGCTCCCAGACCACTGGCATGTGTAATGGAGGTGTATAAACTGTCTACATCTAAGCTATAAAGAATAAACTTACTTGAAGAGAAGTTTAAAGTATCCAATTTAAGGAGGAAGTCACTGGTATCCTTAATGAAAGATGTAGACAGTTCCACATAAGGTCTAAGTATCTTATCTAAAAAAACAGATACATTAGTAAGTACAGAGTCAGTGCTCGCAATGATGGGGCGACCAGGGGGGGTTTCAAGGTTTTTGTGTATCTTGGGGAGGACATATATCACTGGGGTGTGGGGATGTTTAACTGTAAGAAACTTAACTAGATCTACATCTATCAAGTTGTTTTTAAGAGCTGTATTTAATTTATGATCCAATTCTTTTTGTATAGAAAATACAGGGTTTTTTGTTAGTTTCTTATAAACAGTACTGTCCTCTAATTGCCTATAAATTTCATTAATATAATCAGTTTTGGACATTAAAACTAAAGCTCCACCCTTATCGGCTCTTTTCAATATGATATCTTTTTTTGATTTTATTGCTTCCAAGGTTTCAAATTCTTTTTTGTTAAAATTCACTGATTTTGAATTGTTGTTAAAATAATTTTTCCTATGATTAAATTGCTCATTAGTTTCAGTAATGTGTTGAAGATGTTCAATATCCTTTTTAACTAAATCTATATAAGTTTCCACACTATGATTTAATTGGTTAGGAATAAATGTACTCTTATTACGTAAACCAAGTTGCTGCATAGAAATACTTTCTTTATTTTGCACTTTGGGTTTATCTTGATATTGAATATCACTAAAGAAGGCTTTCAATTTTAGAGTACGAAAAAACCTAAATAGATCAGTTTGCAATCTAAAAAAATTACATTTCTGCTTTGGACAATAAGATAGTCCTTTGTTTAAGACGGAAAGTTCATCAACAGTAATGTCAGCCTTAGAGATATTTACCACGTTGTTAACGGTTATGCTTTCTTCTGAGATCGAAGTTGAAGATTTGATTTCACTTTGTTGGTCGTGGTTTTTTTGGCTTTTGCGGTGTTTCTTTCCTCCACGCCTTTGTCGGCGTCTGAGTCCCCCGGAGATGTGCCTGATGATTCCGAGCTGCTGCCATGGTATGCCGGTATTCCTCCGCGGCGTCTCTGACGACCGGAAGTTGTTCTGCGGTTGGTGCCTTCCGGGTCATACCGCCACCGATAGACTCTACCTTGGGTGTAATCTTTTTCGTCTCGACTGAATTTGGTACGTTTCCGTACTTCGATCTCTTTTCTGAGATCATCAATCTTGGATGTAGTATCTGTCAGTATTTTGTTTGACTCCTCTTGTGGCAGGGTATGTTTAATGGTGGATTCCATCTCTGTCAATATTGTTTGTTGTTGTACAATTTCTTTGTTAAGGCAATCAACTGTTAGTACCATAATGTCCATAGAGCATTTATTTAATATTTGCTCGAATACATCACAGTAATCTTTATTATCCCGCATTAGTGTAGGGCGGGCATTCATACGCAGTCCCCGTGGGATTCTTTTTACACGATGATATTCCGCTAAAGTTCTTGCATGTAAATCATATGCAAGTTTTTTCTTTGCAAGCTTTTCATATTCTTTTACTGAAGTATCTGAGGGAGCCATCTGTAGGAAATCTCTTTGGCCTTTGGTGAGGGTGGTAATTCTTGAGGCTTCCATTTCTGAGTAAGAAAAAGTTTTAAATCCTGCTTGTGTCTCTTCCATTGTTTCACACAGTTCTGTGTAATGCTGGTGCAGGGACTTTAAGGAAGCAAACAGCTAATGGAGAAATAGAGCAAAGTCCAGCACACAGGTGCTATCCTGCAAAGTCACAATGACCTGCTTCCAAGGTCAGGATAGTGATACCAAAAAAACAGAGAGTAGTGACAGCAAAGATATTTATTTGTGAGACAGCAGGACAAACAGCAGCAACGTTTCGAGACTTCTGTCTCTTTGTCAAGCTAATGAATATCTTTGCTGTCACTACTCTCTGTTTTTTTGGTATCACTATCCTGACCTTGGAAGCAGGTCATTGTGACTTTGCAGGATAGCACCTGTGTGCTGGACTTTGCTCTATTTCTCCATTAGCTGTTTGCTTCCTTAAAGTCCCTGCACCAGCATTACACAGAACTGTGTGAAACAATGGAAGAGACACAAGCAGGATTTAAAACTTTTTCTTACTCAGAAATGGAAGCCTCAAGAATTACCACCCTCACCAAAGGCCAAAGAGATTTCCTACAGATGGCTCCCTCAGATACTTCAGTAAAAGAATATGAAAAGCTTGCAAAGAAAAAACTTGCATATGATTTACATGCAAGAACTTTAGCGGAATATCATCGTGTAAAAAGAATCCCACGGGGACTGCGTATGAATGCCCGCCCTACACTAATGCGGGATAATAAAGATTACTGTGATGTATTCGAGCAAATATTAAATAAATGCTCTATGGACATTATGGTACTAACAGTTGATTGCCTTAACAAAGAAATTGTACAACAACAAACAATATTGACAGAGATGGAATCCACCATTAAACATACCCTGCCACAAGAGGAGTCAAACAAAATACTGACAGATACTACATCCAAGATTGATGATCTCAGAAAAGAGATCGAAGTACGGAAACGTACCAAATTCAGTCGAGACGAAAAAGATTACACCCAAGGTAGAGTCTATCGGTGGCGGTATGACCCGGAAGGCACCAACCGCAGAACAACTTCCGGTCGTCAGAGACGCCGCGGAGGAATACCGGCATACCATGGCAGCAGCTCGGAATCATCAGGCACATCTCCGGGGGACTCAGACGCCGACAAAGGCGTGGAGGAAAGAAACACCGCAAAAGCCAAAAAAACCACGACCAACAAAGTGAAATCAAATCTTCAACTTCGATCTCAGAAGAAAGCATAACCGTTAACAACGTGGTAAATATCTCTAAGGCTGACATTACTGTTGATGAACTTTCCGTCTTAAACAAAGGACTATCTTATTGTCCAAAGCAGAAATGTAATTTTTTTAGATTGCAAACTGATCTATTTAGGTTTTTTCGTACTCTAAAATTGAAAGCCTTCTTTAGTGATATTCAATATCAAGATAAACCCAAAGTGCAAAATAAAGAAAGTATTTCTATGCAGCAACTTGGTTTACGTAATAAGAGTACATTTATTCCTAACCAATTAAATCATAGTGTGGAAACTTATATAGATTTAGTTAAAAAGGATATTGAACATCTTCAACACATTACTGAAACTAATGAGCAATTTAATCATAGGAAAAATTATTTTAACAACAATTTAAAATCAGTGAATTTTAACAAAAAAGAATTTGAAACCTTGGAAGCAATAAAATAAAAAAAAGATATCATATTGAAAAGAGCCGATAAGGGTGGAGCTTTAGTTTTAATGTCCAAAACTGATTATATTAATGAAATTTATAGGCAATTAGAGGACAGTACTGTTTATAAGAAACTAACAAAAAACCCTGTATTTTCTATACAAAAAGAATTGGATCATAAATTAAATACAGCTCTTAAAAACAACTTGATAGATGTAGATCTAGTTAAGTTTCTTACAGTTAAACATCCCCACACCCCAGTGATATATGTCCTCCCCAAGATACACAAAAACCTTGAAACCCCCCCTGGTCGCCCCATCATTGCGAGCACTGACTCTGTACTTACTAATGTATCTGTTTTTTTTAGATAAGATACTTAGACCTTATGTGGAACTGTCTACATCTTTCATTAAGGATACCAGTGACTTCCTCCTTAAATTGGATACTTTAAACTTCTCTTCAAGTAAGTTTATTCTTTATAGCTTAGATGTAGACAGTTTATACACCTCCATTACACATGCCAGTGGTCTGGGAGCTGTAGAGTCAGTGCTGGTAAATGATTCTAAATTGAATAGACAGAAAGTTGACTTTTTGTTACAGTTACTTGATATGGTACTAAATTGCAATTATTTTCTTTTTGAAGACAACTTTTATATGCAGATTCAAGGTACAGCCATGGGTTCCAACGTCGCCCCAAACTACGCCAACATTTTTATGAATGTATTCGAAGAAAAATTTGTTTTTTGTAATAATTGGTTTACTCTATGTGGCGCCACTTGGTGGCGCTACATAGATGATATCTTCGGGGTATGGCTGGGCGACGTTGGAACCCTAATGGCATTTGTGGCAGACTTGAATTCTGCCAGCAATCATATCAAATTTAAACTAACTTGGAATGAGGAAACTATTGAATTTTTAGACACCAAAGTGATTAAGGATGGCTGCACTCTAAAAACTGATTTATTCAGGAAAAGTACTGACCGTAACAGCTTGTTACATTATAATAGTGCACATTCTCCATCCTTAATAAACTCTCTTCCAAAAAGCCAACTATTAAGAGTCAGACGTATTGTTTCTGACCCCAATATAGTAGAGGACAGATTGGAAGATATGGGTAAAAGGTTTATTGAGCGAGGCTACCCACCAACTTTAATTAAAAAGGAAATTAGATCTATTTTGTCTACTCCTAGAGAAAGTTTGTTACAAACTACAAATAAGAGAAAGGAGACTGACAAAGATAGTAGATTAGCCTTTGTCTCAGAATTTTCTAGTCTCAGTCCGGCAATACAAAAAATAGTGAGGAAACATTGGAATATATTAAGTGAATGTAACCCTAACATTCTAGAATTCCAGAAACCACCTATGCCTGCATATAAACGCAGCAAAAATCTCCATGATCATTTAATTAAGGCAGATATAGGATCTAGAAAAACTATGAACCAGAGATATATAACTACTAACAGATGTGGTTCATATGCATGCCTTAATTGTTCATGCTGTGGAAATTTAATTAAAGGCCCGGTGTTCCACCACCCATGTAATGGTAAAAAATATTACATTAGGGGATACTATACCTGTAACACTGATTATGTAATTTATCTAATTAAATGTCCCTGTGGGCGGAGCTATATTGGAGAGACAACAAGGTGCATACGCGATAGAATTATAGAGCATAAAAGTTCTATAAGAACTAAAAATCTTAAAGCTCCAGTCGCAGAACATTTTTTAGATAAAAAACATGCCATAAATCAACTTCGTTTTCAGATCATTGATCATGTCCCAAAATTACGTAGAGGTGGGGACAGAGAGAAAATGCTTAAACAGCGTGAAGCGTTCTGGATTCATGAATTGGGTACCATGTATCCCAATGGTATGAATAAGGACTGGGATCTATCAGTGTTTCTATAGGGAAATCATCCCTGTGTTTGAATTCTAGAATTTGAAAAATTAAAAAATTTTGAAAATTTAAAATATTTTTTTAAAACTCTTGTTAATTTATTCAGAATTCAATATTGCACTATAAATTTAGTATTGTAAACTTTCTAGTAAATATCTAGGGGATTATTTCTGAGTAAATTTTGTACTCTGCACTTTAAATTTTGTACATTTTATCATAAATACAATTGCAAATTTATGAAAGATATTATTGAAACGATAATTATGGAGTATCTTTTGTACATAATTTATATGTGTTATATGATAAATATATTAAGTATATTAGAGGTTAATTTTTACCTGTGTTTTTAGCGCCACCTGGTGGTAGATTGCTATATAAGGTGTTTTAGTTTATTGTACACATTAGCTTGACAAAGAGACAGAAGTCTCGAAACGTTGCTGCTGTTTGTCCTGCTGTCTCACAAATAAATATCTTTGCTGTCACTACTCTCTGTTTTTTTAGTACATATATTATATCAGAACATGACATATTGACTAAACTGAATCATTATTTATAGTGGGCAATATAAAACATAACTGATATGATAATTAAACAGAGAGGTAGGATATACTACTATTGGGGGAAAAAGGAGGTAAACTGTCTCCTACATATAAGTAGTCACTAAACATTTATAAGTATAATGTGGCAGCATATCAGAGACCCCAGTGTACATGATAACCTGAGTAGGAATGCAACAACATTATAAAGTGTAAATGGCATTGATACTGAACAGCTAAAGAGTATATAAACCTGTTTAGAAGAGAAAGTATCAAACTGCCTCTTATATATAGACACCGTAGGTATGGTTCAGAGAACTAACATAACACAAATGAGCATATGTACTATAGTATATCTGCAGAATAATTATCCACCATTGTGTGTGCACATTATGACTTCAAGCCTAAGAGCTATCATAAATATGTGTCCTTTAGGAGAAACTAGTGAATACATGTGTAATCTTGTGCGATTGGGATATGCATATATGTACAAAATCATTGCATCTAGGATCAATTCAGTGCAAATATAAACTTAACAATCTGAACATAAGGAAATGGTTTAAACTGGATATTCCCTTTTTTCCCTTTTTCTTTTTCCTTTCCCCCCCCCCTCTTTTCTTTTTAAAAACTAAGAACTGAACATATAAAATCGAATAGAGAAACTAACATCATGTTCTAAAGTTGATGTAAATAATATCACAGGGCATTTGTAGTTGTCTTACTATAATATACTATCTGGTGATCAGAATACCCTCCAGGGACAACATTATAAAGGGGGATAGTGAAAGTCAAATTCCTTACAACCATAAATCATACAATAATATTACAAGGCATTTGTAGTTATCTTGTTATAGAGCTTAAGTTCTGTATGACTTCAGGGATTTATATGTGGCTACCAGATAGTCGTAATATTTTTCATTGTCCCATTTTTTCACTTGTAATTTGGGGGGATAAACTATAATATGGGAATTGGGAGAGCGCAAAAGTATATGTTGTAAAGCGAATTTTAATGTGTCTACATAAGTTAGTTGGAGAGTTTAGAGGGTATCTGGGAGCTCTAACAAGAATCAGATATAGGACTGTTATGGTGTGGGAGAAGTGCGTGGGGAGGTTTAGTAGGTTTTTGCACCTGACTGAGTGTAAATATATATAACCATAATTATGCAGGGTGTGGCTCGTGGCTAAAATAGACCATTATTAAATGGATGCTCAAATATCTGTGTAAATATTATGTTATAGTAACTGATGTGGTGTTTTTTTAAAAAGAGAGAAATTTGTAACAGAAGGCAAAACTAGTGTATACACAAATAGCACAAAGGGGTACATATAGATTCTTAAATGTGTACCTAGGGAACAGGAGGATATATATTAGCATAGGCAAAAGAGAAGAGTTTCTCCACACATGGAAATAAATGTTAGAGTTTGAATTACTGATACCCATTGAAACTGCTAGGTAGAAGTATTAATGCAAAAAGTTAAGGACACATGGTTATTTAAGTTTTCCTGCTATCTTGTATAATACATTCCTAGCAATGTCCCTATAGATGGGTAGTAACTTAGGTGTAAGCCAGCTGAGTTAGCTACTATAGGAGAAAGACAGGCCATCAGTCATGAACTACCTAGAGATTGCACAATTAGCTATATAAAACACGAAGGCAAAAATACATACTATAAATATCCTACTAGGGTAGAATAACTATATCCATGCACCTGGGAGTATAAAATAGCTGATAATTATTATCTTCCCCTTTGTACATTTTTGGAAAAGCAGTAAGCTGAAATAATTTAATATTTTGGGGTCCCCAGTACAATCTGATGTGAACTATAGAGACAAACCACAAACATGTCTATTATAAATTCAAAATCTCCTCTCTGGAGTCTAATCCAGGTCTGTTCTCATAGTTTGAAGCTGCCTAGATTAGGTTATATCAAAACAATTACTCCTGTATCTTTTGATAAGAAACTTAACATTTTAGGCAAAGCATATCTATACAAACAGGGAAATATTTTTAATACTACGTACTAAATGTATAGCATGAATAAGCTATGACAGTTATTTATGAACAGAGAACTTGGAAGTAAACGACATGCCACAATAAAAAGTTGCAGAAGAGTATAAAAACTAGAACTTAGTGCTCAAGTTTTCAAAGTTCTGAGGGATTTAGCCTCCATTTAAGTTAAGTGAGGAGTGTCCCAAAAGTTATTTGAGTGCCAAGAGATCTGAGCAGAAGGTTAGAGTCAACCAATATGGATCCGTTACAAACTTCGATCCAACTTACACGTAGATAGAATCACCCAACTCCGTTTCGGATGGCACCTAACTTGGCAGCGTTGTAAATATAAAGTGGGCCGAAAATGGAGGAGGAAACAAGGTGAAGTCTGAGATGCTCTCTTGTGAGGAACCGCTGGTCAGTCTGATTAATCATGTCCCCTTTGTGTGCAGTTAGATTCCCTGCAGGTACGTATCCGTGCGTTTTCCTTCCTGCCCCAGCAGTGTTCTCTGCAGTGAGAGGTATAAGCGGCCTGTGCAGTTGCTTCGTGAAGCATACACAGGGATCTGCTACACTGCTTGGTATGATAAGAGTGTTAGGGCTCTGGTACAATTGCGGATCTCGGTAAAGCAATATGACAGGCATCGGGTGCAGTATAGCCTTGATCTGGGGGAGTCCCGGAATGACAGCTTCTTTATGGAGAGTTGCATCTATGTTTAAATGCGCCGGGTTGCCCTGTATGAATCCATATAAGATGCAGGTCAGGTCTTCTCCGGGCTGTTCCTCTTGTAGTTGTATAGGGTAAGGGTGAGGTGACAGTGGATCTTCTGCCCAGTCTGCCATGTACATATCACAATTAGGTAGGCGCGAAACGCCATCTTGGCTGCGCAGCTCTGTGATAGTAGACTTCAAGCTGTTAAAATGGCTATCAGCTCTGTCCAGTAAGCCTGACAGCAGAGAGTAAAGGTACTTAGTAGATTCTTCCATCTCACATGCAAAGTATGATAAAAATATAGGTTCCTAGAATTCCATATATTGAAGTTTTATCGGTCAAGTTCCAGGAGCACTGCTGTGGAACGTCTTTCTCCTTTGGCAGTTGGCTCCGCCCCCCCTTTTAATAGTATTTTAAGTTTGTGATTTCTAGTTTGCCCAATTAACATTGAAAAATCGTAATTTTTGCCTACTTTTACAAAACAGATCAAAGTGTGCAATCTCTAAATATTATCCAATCTTCTTGAAATTTAGCATATATATCTTTTACATCACTGAGACTCGGGGCATAAGCAAAGTCTGCAAAAGTTTTACAGTTTATTTTTTGCCTTAGAAAATGAAACACCCTACTACACACCTGTAGCCTTGGAATACATTAGCTGAACTGGAAATACCACAATATTCCTGGGGACAAATTATCTTCTCCATTACTCTCGCAAGTCTTTTACGCAAAATGGGTGATAACATTTTATAATCAACATTAAGGAGGGGTATGGGACACCAATTACTTACATCAGTGCATTCCCCTTTCTTATAAAGCAAAGTAAAAAGCATAAATAAAAAGAGAGAAGCGTTCAACCTGGAAACGAACAATAGCAATAATAGCTTGTTCTATGGCTAGTTACCACACAAGAAGCAGCCTCTTTTTGCTCAACATGTGCCATTCACAGAGAAGAACTTTCCTGAAGCATATCAGTCTGATCCTGACTTCACAGTACAGTCCAGCCCCGAAATACCAGGCAATCCCTCTCTGAACGAGAGAAACAGCAAAACCCCAGACGTACGTTTTGGCCTATAGTGGATCTCGTCAGTGAGGTGCAGCCATATCCCTCTAAGCACACTGAGCAACGGAACCACATCTGGATTCCCACATCACACTTAGGGAGACTTCCCTAAATGTCATAATTTGTATTATAATACCTCCATCGTATATATGAGAAGTTTTCTACAAACTTTATTGTATGTGAGTTAGCTCTATTTGACAAGGATTTTAGCTAGCAATCGGCTGACTCTGTTAAATCAGAGCAGTACGCAGGTAGGAGGACGCCTTTGAGCGCATAGCTTGAGCATATATGTGTATGCCTGTTTGAATGTATCTACCTTTTGCGTATGAAACTACCTTTTTGCTAACTTCCTTACCCTGTGTGATTATTTGATTAGACACGCTACACCCTGTCCACTAGCCCTTATTTTAATTTTGGGTGCTATAGAATTTGGCTATAATCTATTTGAATTATGGAAGTGACCTATCCCATTCTTCATTAGCCTACTATAACCATCCCTATTTTACTTGTCTAATTACCGGTGGGGGTTCTTTAGATTTTGTAATGTATACTTACAATTAGTTCAGAGGTTGCTTAACCCTGGATTCACTTTATCTCCCCCCCTTCTGGTAACGTCTGTTTCAAGCATATTTGTTAATAAAAGTGTTATGTAAATATATTTGCTATTTGAGAGCATGCAATTTTAAAGGACAGTAAATGTTAAAAATAATGTTACATAATTCTGCACATAGTGAAGAATTATATAACATTATTTTTAACACTTACTGTCCTTTAAGTAACTTTCTAATTTACTACTATCAACTTTTTTTCATTCTCTTGCTATCTTTATTTTAAAAAGCAGGAAAGTAAGCTTAGGAGCCGGACCATATTTGGTTCTGCACCTGGGTATCGCTTGCTGATTGGTGGCTACATCCCAGGCTTCAAATCTGTATGCTTACCTTTGGAGACTCTTTGTTGCTTAGGAGCTACACTTTTCCCTTTTTTTTGTTGAACTTGCTAGGCAAATTCTTTATCTTCTTCCTGAGGTTTTAGGACAATAGGATCTGAAGAACTCATGTCTTCCTTCCTTTGTCATAAATCACATGTGACATTAATGTGTTATCTAAAAGGAGTGGAACATCCACCTGCTCCAATGTCTTATCACATTCATGGTGCTCCAGTATGTTGACTTCAACCTGAAATGAGTCTATATCACTAAAGGAATTTTCCTCTTCTTAGATCTGATTATGCTGAGCCTCTGGTCACTTAATATGCAAATGACCAGGTTTATAGCACTAACTGCAAACAATGGGGTTAATGCATTTACTTTTTGGATGACCAAGTTCCTCACAGTTACTGCATATGGTTTTATCACAGGCTGAAGAAAAATGTCCTCTGGAACCACATTTAAAAGGGACAGTAAACACCTTGACATTTTTAAATAAAGTGTTTAGTTATGCATAATAAAAGAAATCTGCAATATATTTTCATTAATTATGTTGCCCCTTTTCATGTAATTTAGCTCTAATATTGAGCAATTTGCTCTAAAATTGAGCATTTTCTACTTCTCATAGCATGAAAAGCACCTGCTGACTTTTCAAGGCTACACCCTACTAAGGACCAGATTACAAGTGGAGCGCTATATATCGCTTTCATGAAAGTGATATTTGCGCTCCACTGAGTAATACCAGCACATGCTAATGTGCACTGGTATTACAAGTTAACAGCATTGCGAACGCAACCTCACTTTCACATTACTGGGAAGCATTGCGGTCACGAGAGCGTTCTACCATAGGCTCCTAGGGGAGCCTTGTTCTCATGTCGTTAGACACAACATCAGAGCTTCAGCAAAGGGGTAAGTAGGGCAGCGATGGCAGCAATGTTAAATATATATATATATATATATATATATATGATTATATATATATATATATATATATATACAGTATATATATGTGTGTGTTTTTTAATATGTGTATATACACATATTATCACATAAATATATTTGTATATAATCATATACCTATATATTTACACGGAACACACAGTTCCCATAGGCTACTATGTAAAGGCACTTTTCAGTGCCATTTTCTTTTCTAACACCCCACTCCCGCCTACTACAGTAATTTTATTAAAAAATAAAGAGGATGCTATCTTTAATTTTTAATAACATACACTAGACTGTAGCAATAACCAGCTTTGTAATGTCTGATTATTTATTGCACAACTGCAAACGGGCAAATCTAAAAACAAGGGGAATACCCAATAGGGGGCACTACCAAGATTAATAATTAATCTATATGTGGGCCCACGTGACCCTAAATAAATGTTTCAGAACATCAATATACAGATTACAAATATAACAAAATATAATATTGGTGTGTGTATGCACACTACTAGATACCAGAGTCCTAGATCCTGGATGGAAGACAGAATCAAAGTCCTAGGTGATCCAATATGGTTGAAATATCAGTCTTCTCAGAAACTGAGGCAGCACTCGATCTTCACCCTCCAAAGGTTAATAATCTAGAATCAAACACAAGGAAAGAGGCGCCGTATGTGTGAATCTGAAACAGCCAACGTCAGATATAAAGCATGTGCAGGGTACTCACAATATGGATAGGCACTCCAATATGCCTATAGGAGCAGGCTGGTATTCACAGCAAACCAGCTGGCTGGACAGGCAATCCAGGATAACCAAGGTGAGAGACTCTAAATCTGGGTCCAACGATATGGAGACAGGAGCTAGGTGCAAACAAAGGCACACCACTGTGTGAATCTGTAGGAGTACACTGGTAAATTTACAATCTGTGCAGGGTACTCACATTCTGTTGCGGCACTCAATTGTGCCAATAGAGGCAGGCTGGCTTTCTCAGCAAACCAGCTAGCTGTGTGGGGTATGAAGCAGGAGCCTCCGCAATACTCAGGATTAGACAGGTAGCTCAGAAATAATCGATTGAAATGAGGATATATGATTTAAAAAAAAAAGATTTAATAAAAATAAAAACAATTAAAAATACATATATCCCTCATGTGCAATATGTAAGTGACATGCAACGCGTTTCTTGGAATAAACCGTTTCCTCAGGCAAAATCTGTCCGTTTGCAGACACGCAATAATTTAACACTCCACTTGTAATCTAGCCCTAAATGTCTTTTATTAATTGGCTTTAACTAATAACAATGGCAAAACAGAGAACTCTATACTGACTTTATGACTGGGGCTAGCCTGGGAGTCTGCTGACTAAAACCCTGATTGGCTATTGCTATTGATAAATAACTGCAGAAAAAAGGATATAACTTTAAGACTTGGCTGATATATTATTCTATAGCAACACAACAGAAATATCTTGTAATTACAAGGTGTTTACTGTCCCTTTAAAGGAACAATGTGTCCACCCACAAGAATTGAATTTCCCTCTAGCATTGTAAAAGAAGTTTGGCAGGTGAATTCTTATATTATTATTATTATTTATTATTATTATTATTTATTTTTAAAGTGCCAACAGATTTCGCAGCACTGTCCATGGGTATGAAGATATAAGTACAACAATACAATATAAGACCAAATTTTACAGACAAACACAGGGGGAATTGAAGGCCCTGTTCCCGTGGCAACTTAGAATCTAGATATAAATGATCCCATGAAGAAAGTTTGACTTTGCTGCACTTATCCCAATAGGGGATTGCTGGTCTCTTCTGTCTTAGCATCAGCATTGCCACACTGACTCAGCTGACAATCATGTTACACATGTTGCTGCCTGCTGGTCTTTCATGTCCCACTGGGATGATCACAGAGTCCTGGCCTCACCCACAAAATCTGTGCTGTGCAATTTAAGAAAGTGTACTGCTTGCCTAAGTTATCTGCTTTTGATTTTTGTGTGCTTTATTAGCTTATCCTGGTGCCGGCAGTATAAGCTAATGAACCACACAAAAAAACAATAGACTAGCAGGCATCTTAGGCAAGCCGCACACTTTCTATCCTTAGTAAATAAAATTCACTTAATGTACTCAATGTACCTAATTTTGCAAATTTTAATGTGCACTAAAAGCAACACTAAAGTCAATATTAAACTTTCATGATATAGATAGAGAGCACACAATTGGTAACAACTTTCCAATCCACTGCCGTTATTAGGTGCACAATATTTTTATATGCACATACAGTATATACTTACTGTATATGCATTTTGTGATTGGCTGATGACTCTCACATGATGCAGGAGAAAGGAAAAATGAACAAACTTCTTGCTTCTTCATACTTCTCTTACTCATTTGAAATTCAAATTATGGGTATGATCTTCAAAAGCTCTCCGACATGGAGAAAAATCATGCAAAATCTTTGGGATTTTTTTTAGACCTAATATTGCAAAGTAGGTGTCTCTCCTTCACATCAAGAACTCTGCATAGTGAGATAAACATCTTTCAAACTAAACTGTGTTTCTAACATTTTAGTAGGGACCTCTCCATACTAAAGAGACGTCTTAGATCATCTCACCTGAGCTCTGAGCTTTTGACTATTAGGCTCTAAGTGCTAATGCATTGTTTTTTTAATGATCTTGTAGGCACTTGTATTATTAGCCAGTTTTTATGTTCAAATCAACTTTAAAGTATTTTTTTTATGTGAAACAAAGCATCTTTTATTTGTGCTATTATTATGCAACTTTGTTTTATTCATATTTGTAACCTTCATTATATATTAAACATGATAAATGTAAGACCTTTCTTTTGACCTTACTTTGCTAACATTGTGTAAATGTATCTAAATAACCAAGAAAAAAACTAAAACAAATGTTCTTAGCTATAGCAGCATTTACCCTTGAGATTTATACTTCTTACAGCCATTCTCTGATGCAATTTAAAGTGATACACCATAGCCTACATTTCATAAGAGCTCTTTAGGGTTAAATATTAATGCATATGACTCACATTTGCCCAAATGATAAAGATGGTAATTTTAACATTTCTTGCTTTAGAATAACATATTTTATTTTACTCATGTTAAAACTAAAACAGAAACATCATAGATGAATATATAGTTAGCCCTTTCATTCATACTTTAGCTATAGTGGAGATAGAGGGGCCAAATTATCAAGCTCCAAATGGAGCTTGATGCCCCTGTTTCTGCGCGAGTCTTCAGGCTCGCCGGGAAACAGTAGTTATGAAGCAGCTGTCTAAAGATAGCTGCTCAATAACTGGTCTGCAGCCTCTAAAGCTGCGGACATCAATCCACCTGATCCTATTGGGCTGATTGACACCCCCTCCTAGCGGCTGATTCGCCTCGAATCTGAAGGAGGCAGCATTGCACAAGCAGCATATGCTGTCGGCATTTATTGATGTGCGGTGGACATGATGCGCTACATCGTATCATGTTCGCTCGCACTTTCATAAATCGGCCCCTATAAATTGTGTAATCTTAGGAAGAAATCTAAATAGTGGGTCACAATTTTTGGTAGCACTACTTGTGAAGTCAAATGTTTTAGTTAGTAGTCACTAAACAATTTCCATTTTAAACATATCAACTTTAATCATAATATGATAAGTACCCTAGTCCAATACTTTCTATAAAGGAACAAAGTGGGTAGGCTGTGAGCAAGAGCTCTTATATGAGTTGAAAGTAAAAGTGATGGCTTGAGCACAATCACGATTTATGCTAGACTGATTCCCTTGACTTCAGAGCTCTTGTACTAAAACGTTGCACAAAATAATTCAAAAATACTTTACAAAGTACAGTTACAGTTACACTTACACTATCTAATAATAATTATTAAAAAAAAATATACTTCAAAGTTTTAAAGGCTCAAAGATAGGAGGCAGACAAAGGGCTAACATAGATACAATGTCAGGGTACCAGGAACCAGACAGAGATGTGAAATGCTAAATTAATAACACTTTTAGTCCAGAAACCAAATGACAAGCCAGGAGTCAAAGTCAGAGTGGATAGTCAGGTGATCCAAGTCAGGAACCAAAGCGAGTAGTCAGACGAGCCGGGGTCAGGAACACGAAGATCAGGAACAAACCAGGTTATACTCAGGGTCAGGAACACAGGAACTCACAGAGATGACAGAGACAAGGCAAGGCCAATGGCAAACAGGACTGAGGCAGTTAAATAAAAAGTGATGACATCATCATTCTTGGACTGCAACCTGTCTCTCTCTAATGATGTTCTCCAGTTTAGCCATAAGAGGGGGACTGGAAGTAGTGAGCAACGTTGCACACTCTGCTACAGGCAAGGAAAAAAACGCAGTTGAGTCTAAAATGACAGCCAAGAAAAAAAAAAACAGCAAATAAAAAAAAATAAAAAGCAGCAAAGTAACTATATATATTTGAATCAGCCAATAGAATGAGAGCTGCTTAAATCCTATTGGTGGATTTGAACAGCCAATAGGATTTTAGCAACTCTAATTCCTATTGGCTGATTCAAATCTTTCAGCAAATAGGAATACAAGGGACGCCATCTTGAATCGCGTCTCTTGCATTGAAGATTTAGTGTACGTCAGCGACCGTATGAAGAGGATGCTCTGCCCTGGATGTCTTCAGGGTGGACCCGCTCCACGCCGCCGGGATCAAGATAGAAGATGCTGCCTGGATAAAGACTGAAGAGACCGCCTGGATGAAGACTTCTCGCCGCTTGATTGAGGACTTCGCCTTTTCGGGATGAAGATTGAAGAGGCCGCCTGGATGAAGACTTCTCGCATCCGCGATGAAGATCATTCAAGCTGGAATTCAAAAACTGTAAGTGGATCTTCTTGTCAACTGCTTGTGCAATGCCACCCCCTGCAGATTTGCGGCCAGTCGGCCGTTAGCAGGGGGTGTCAATCATCCCGATCGTATATTATTGGGTGGATTGATGTCCGCTGCCTCAGAGCAGGCGAACCAGTTATGGAGCAGCGGTCTTAAGAAAACAGGGGCATCAAGCTCCATTCGGAGCTTGATAAATTGGTCCCATAGACAGGGTTTTTTTTTAAGAAAAGAAAAAGAGTCTGCATTTTTAGATAGGCATGGCCATTCAGATGCTTTGTTAGCAAACAAATGCAGAAGAAGGCGGTTGCTCACGGCATTTGGCTGTTTTTGGAGCTGGTTATCTTCTTGTGAGAGTGAATCAGAATGCCAAAGCCTACTTATTGATGTATAATACATTGATATATTGTGCTCACAGTATCTATCATGTTAATGTACATACAGTACAAAATGTACTTACATTTGAGAAGAAATCAGGATTTTTCTCAGAGCAATACCAATTTAACAGTCAGAGTTGGTCAATCCAGTAATTTTTAGATAGTACAGGAGGGCACAGGCAAAAGGCAACATCAGTTTAACAGGCAGAGTTCAGCATACACTTATAGAACACAGCTCACACAGACAAGTTTACACTGAAACACACATACATTGTGACCACACAGACTCATACAGCACAGCTCACACAGACACAACTTTACACTGGAACACATACATTGTGATCTACCCACACTCATACGGCACAAGTCACACTGACAAAACAACTTCACACTGACACACAGACACATTGTCACTAACACACACTCAGGCAGCACAGCTCACACTGACACAATCACTTCACACTGAGAAACACACACATTGTTACCAAATATGAAAAGTATAATGTACTTATTTGAATAACTTTATAGACAAGTACTCACATAAAAAACTCACACATTATCACCATCACACACTCAAATAGCACAGCTCACACAGACACAACTTCACACTGGCAAACACACATTGTGACCTACCCACATTCATACAGTACAGTTCACAGACAGGATGGATATCTCTGCTTGAGTCGGAAAGACTGATTTACCTGGTACACATTTTTTGCCTTATCTGTGTGCATGGACATACGATTGCTTACTTTTTATGCCTATTATGTTATGTACTTGTATATGTCAATGAGATATTACTTAGACACTTAGATCCCCAAACGATATACTACCTAGGTATAGCCCACTTGATTTCTACAGGGCGATCCGAGGGTTAGTAGGGGTGTAGTGGACTTAGTTATTTTACTCACTTTGATTGAAATTCTCATTGTAACCTGAGTTTATACCAGCATGTATGATCTCCGGAGGTTTTTTGACCAGGGAGTGACAGCTTAGATCCCTATATATGAGGTAAAACACTAGCCGCAACAGCCAGCATCCTGATGAAAATGCTGGTCGCAAAAATGCTGTCGTCATCAATGAGAGACAGCCGATGATGAAGTCACACTGATAGCAAGGTGCAAGCCGAAGGAGCAGGAACCAACCTGCCAAAATAATAAGTACAAAAAGGATACGGCTGCACAACGGGTCTTCAAAAAAATGTCAAATTTATTTTGAACATGTACCAAACATATAGGCACATACCAAGACAAACAAATGGAACAAAAAAGGCAATCTGATGCGTTTCGCGCCCCCTAGTGGTGCTTTATCATAAACTTAGTTAGTGTATACAATAGACATCCTTATAAATGACAAAAAATGCCCACACACTTGCCCATACTCATAAAAAGCATGAAAAGAGAAAATTGCTCAATATATGTATATACAGTGGGGCAAAAAAGTATTTAGTCAGCCACCAATTGTGCAAGTTCTCCCACTTAAGAAGATGAGAGAGGCCTGTAAATTTAATCATAGGTATACCTCAACTATGAGAGACAACATGCGGAAACAAATCCAGACAATCACATTGTCTGATTTGGAAAGAATTTATTTGCATATTATGGTGAAAATAAGTATTTGGTCACCTACAAACAAGCAAGATTTCTGGCTCTCACAGACCTGTATCTTCTTCTTTAAGAGACGCCTCTGTCCTCCACTCATTGCCTGTATTAATGGCACCTGTTTGAATTTGTTATCAGTATAAAAGACACCTGTCCACAACCTCAAACAGTCACACTCCAAACTCCACTATGGTGAAGACCAAAGAGCTGTTGAAGGACACCAGAAACAAAATTGTAGACCTGCACCAGGCTGGGAAGACTGAATCTGCAATAGGCAAGCAGCCTGGTGTGAAGAAATCAATTGTGGGAGCAATAATTTGAAAATGGAAGACATACAAGACCACTGATAATCTCCCTCTATCTGGGGCTCCATGTAAGATCTCACCCTGTGGGGTCAAAATGATCACAAGAACGGTGAGCAAACATCCCAGAACCACACGGGGGGACCTAGTGAATGACCTGCAGAGAGCTGGGACCAACATAACAAAGGCTACCATCAGTAACACACTATGCCGCCAGGGACTCAGATCCTGCAGTGCCAAACGTGTCCCCCTGCTTAAGCCAGTACATGTCCGGGCCCATCTGAAGTATGCTAGAGAGCATTTGGATGATTCAGAAGCGGATTGGGAGAATGTCATATGGTCAGATGAAACCAAAGAAGAACTGTTTGGTAGAAACACAACCTGTTGTGTTTGAAGGAGAGAGAATGCTGAGTTGCAACCAAAGAACACCATACCTACTTTGAAGTATGGGAGAGGCAACATCATGCTTTGGGGCTGTTTCTCTGCAAAGGGAACAAGATGACTGATCCATGTACATGAAAGAATGAATGGGGCCATGTATCATGAGATTTTGAGTGCAAACCTCTTTCCATCAGCAAGGGCATTGAAGATGAAACGTGGCTGGGTCTTTCAGCATGACAATGATCCCAAACACACCGCCCGGGCAATGAAGGAGTGGCTTAGTAAGAAGTATTTCAAGGTCCTGGGGTGGCCTAGCCAGTCTCCAGCTCTCAACCCCATAGAAAACCTTTGGAGGGAGTTGAAAGTCCGTGTTGCCCAGCGACAGCCCCAAAACATCACTGTTCTAGAGGAGATCTGCATACAGGAATGGGCCAACATACCAGCAACAGTGTGTGACAACCTTGTGAAAACTTACAGAAAATGTTTGACCTATGTCTTTGCCAACAAAGGATATATAACAAAGTATTGAGATGAACTTTTGATATTGACCAAATACTTATTTTCCACCATAATTTGCAAATAAATTATTTCCAAATCAGACAATGTGATTGTCTGGATTTGTTTCCACATTTTGTCTCTCATAGTTGAGGTATACCTATGATGAAAATTACAGGCCTCTCTCATCTTCTTAAGTGGGATAACTTGCACAATTGGTGGCTGACTAACTACTTTTTTGCCCCACTGTATGTCAAAATAGTGTACACTATCTGCACAAATAAAACAAGACCCATTGTGCAGCCGTATCCTTTTTGTACTTATCGCTTTGGCGGATTGGTTCCTGCTCCTTCGGTTTGCACCTTGCTATTAGTGTGACTTCATCATCGGCTGTCTCAGCATTTTTGCGACCACCATTTGCATTAGGATGCCGGCTGTTGCGGCTAGTGTTTTACCTTGTATCATTCTCTGAACCTTTCTCTGGCCTGTCACGCTTGTGGACCTGCTTTTCCTGGAACACAGCAAACTCTGGATATGTCTACTACTGTCTCCCACAGCTTGAAGATATGTAAGTGTCCAATAATTTATGATCTATCTTGGCTTTGCAAGAAGGACTGTGTTAAGTGCATAAGTTTATCATGGTTTTTTGATCAATATATGCTGACAGCATGATCTATTGTTTTCCATGTGAAAATCACTACACAGTATACTAAGGGACACTTATAGTTTAGCATATTTAAAGGGGACTGTTATATTCATGCTGTGAATTGCTGGCAGCTTTCAGCTAAAGTGTGGTTTTATACCACTTTTGCAATTCATTCTGATTTAATTGTCACACATAACACAAGTATTCAACTGGTCATATACCAATTATAGGCAGACATGGAAATGGACAATACTGTTTTATCCAACTCTCTATATGATGCTGAATCTAGGAAGGAGTTGTTTAGGTGTGTTTTCTCTGCTGGGAAACATGAGGGGTTTATCCCCAGAATGGAACCTCTATTCAAATCATTGGAAATCATAGGAAAAATTGTTAGTGTCCGATCTGAGGCTCACATGGGACATTGAAGCATTTGAACACTATGTGGACATTAACAGAATACCTAGAGGTCTCAGATTAAATAGATATCCAACCTTTGAGGTAGAGGACCCCAATATCATACTTGAATGGAATGAAGTTCTGACAGAGTGTTCAATAAAACGAATCGGGATTCTTATACGATGCAAACAGAAACAAAGAGTCAATCTTAAAGATCGCATCAGTGAAATTGAATGTGAACTGAAAGAATTTGAGACACATGAAAAATGTATGGAGAACAAAAAAAACATGTTGATAAATTGGCCTATAGTTTTAGAAATCTCCAAATTATGGGGCTTTGTGGTAAAGTATTTTCTTATGGCTAGATTTAGAGTTTTGTGGCCAAAGGGGTGCGTTAGCTACGCATGTTTTTTTCCCCCGCACCTTTTAAATACTGCTGGTATTTAGAGTTCTCTGAAGGGCTGCGTTAGGCTCCAAAAAGGGAGCGTAGAGCATAATTTAGCGCCACTTCAACTCTAAATACCAGCGTTGCTTACGGTAGCGGCCAGCTTGAAAAACGTGCTTGTGCACAATATTCCCATAGGAAACAATGGGGCAGTTTGAGCTGAAAAAAAAACCTAACACCTGCAAAAAAGCAGCGTTCAGCTCCTAACGCAGCCTCATTGTTTCCTATGGGGAAATACTTTCTAAGTCTGCACCAAACACCCTAACATGAACCCCGAGTCTAAACACCCCTAACCTTACAATTATTAACCCCTAATCTGCCGTCCCCGCTATCGCTGACACCTGCATTTTATTATTAACCCCTAATCTGCCGCTCCGTACAACGCCGCCACCTACATTATACCTATGTACCCCTAATTTGCTGTCCCTAACATCGCCGACACCTACATTATAATTATTAACCCCTAATCTGCCGCCCCCAACATCGCCGCTACCTTACCTACACTTATTAACCCCTAATCTGCCGACCGGACCTCGCCACCACTATAATAAATGTATTAACCCCTAAACCGCCGAACTCCCGCCTCGCAAACCCTATAATAAATAGTATTAACCCCTAATCTGCCCTCCCTAACATCGCCGACACCTAACTTCAAGTAATAACCCCTAATCTGCCGACCGGACCTCGCCGCTACTCTAATAAATGTATTAACCCCTAAAGCTAAGTCTAACCCTAATACTAACACCCCCCTAAATTAAATATAATTTTAATCTAACGAAATAAATTAACTCTTATTAAATAAATTATTCCTATTTAAAGCTAAATACTTACCTTTAAAATAAACCCTAATATAGCTACAATATAACGAATAATTATATTGTAGCTATTTTAGGATTTATATTTATTTTACAGGCAACTTTGTATTTATTTTAACTAGGTACAATAGCTATTAAATAGTTAATAACTATTTAATAGCTACCTAGTTAAAATAATTACAAAATTACCTGTAAAATAAAGCCTAACCTAAGTTACAATTAAACCTAACACTACACTATCAATAAATAAATTAACTAAACTACCTACAATTACCTACAATTAAATCAACTAAACTAAATTACAAAAAAAACAAACACTAAATTACAAAAAATAAAAAAATATTACAAGAATTTTAAGCTAATTACACCTACTCTAAGCCGCCTAACAAAGCAACCCCAAAATAAAAAAATGCCCTACCCTATTCTAAAATAAAAAGTTAACAGCTCTATTACCTTACCAGCCCTTAAAAGGGCCTTTTACGGGGCATGCCCCAAATAATTCAGCTCTTTTGCCTGAAAAAAAAACAATACTATACCCCCCCAACATTACGAACAACCACCCACATACCCCTAATCTAACCCACCCAAACCAAAACCACCCAAATCAGATTGAGCTTGCATTCTATTGGCTGATCGGAACAGCCAATAGAATGCAAGCTCAATCTGATTGGCTGATTTGATCAGCCAATCGGATTGAACTTGAATCTGATTGGCTGATTCAATCAGCCAATCAGATTTTTCCTACCTTAATTCCAATTGGCTGATAGAATTCTATCAGCCAATCGGAATTTGAGGGACGCCATCTTGGATGACGTCATTTAAAGGAACCTTTATTCGTCATTAGTCCGTCGGTGAAGAAGGTTGGCTCTGTGTTGGCTGCTTCAAGATGGTCCCGCTCCGCGTCGGATGGAAGAAGATCCGCCTGGATGAAGATGTCTGCCGGTCCAGATGTCCTCTTCTGCCCGGATAGGATGAAGACTTCGGACCCTCTGGAGGAGCTCTTCTGTCCGGATAGGATGAAGACTTTGGACTCTCTTCTGGATGGATCGGTGATACCCGGCTGGGTGAAGATAAGGTAGGAAGATCTTCAGGGGCTTAGTGTTAGGTTTTTTTAAGGGGGGTTTGGGTGGGTTAGATTAGGGGTATGTGGGTGGTGGGTTGTAATGTTGGGGGGGGGTATTGTATGTTATTTTTACAGGCAAAAGAGCTGTTTTCTTTGAGGCATGCCCCGCAAAAGGCCCTTTTAAGGGCTGGTAAGGTAATAGAGCTGTTAACTTTTTATTTTAGAATAGAGTAGGGCATTTTTTTATTTTGGGGGGCTTTGCTATTTTTTTAGGGGATTAGAGTAGGTGTAATTAGTTTAAAATTCTTGTATTCTTTTTTTATTTTTTGCAATTTAGTGGGGTTTTTTTTGTAATTTAGTTTAGTTGATTTAATTGTAGGTAATTGTAGGTAGTTTAGTTAATTTATTTATTGATAGTGTAGTGTTAGGTTTAATTGTAACTTAGGTTAGGATTTATTTTACAGGTAATTTTGTTGTAATTATTTTAACTAGGTAGCTATTAAATAGTTATTAACTATTTAATAGCTATTGTACCTAGTTAAAATAAATACAAAGTTGCCTGTAAAATAAATATAAATCCTAAAATAGCTACAATATAATTATTCATTATATTGTAGCTATATTAGGGTTTATTTTACAGGTAAGTATTTAGCTTTAAATAGGAATAATTTATTTAATAAGAGTTAATTTATTTTGTTAGATAACAATTATATTTAACTTAGGGGGGTGTTAGTGTTAGGGTTAGACTTAGCTTTAGGGGTTAATACATTTGTTAGAGTAGCGGCGAGGTCCGGTTGGCAGATTAGGGGTTAATAAATATTATGTAGGTGTCGGCGATATTAGGGGCAGTAGAATAGGGGTACATAGGGATAATGTAGGTGGCGGCGGTGTGCGGTCGGCAGGTTAGGGGTTAAAATAATTTATTATAGTGGCGGCGATGTGCGGGGACCTCGGTTTAGGGGTACATAGGTAGTTTATGGGTGTTAGTGTACTTTAGAGCACAGTAGTTAAGAGCTTTATGAACCGGCGTTAGCCCATAAAGCTCTTAACTCCTGACTTTTTTCTGCGGCTGGAGTTTTGTCGTTAGAGTTCTCACTTCAGCCAAGACTCTAAATACCGGTGTTAGGAAGATCCTATCGAAAAGATAGGATACGCAATTGGCGTAAGGGGATGTGCGGTATGGAACAGTCGCAGCTGGAAAGTGAGCGTTAAACCCTTTCCTGAATGACTCTAAATAGCAGCGGGCGGTAAAAAGCAGCGTTAGGACCCTTTAACGCTGGTTTTGATGGCTAACGCAGAACTCTAAATCTAGGCGTTAGTATTTCAACAATACCTTCTCCCTTAACCCCTTTCCTGCATATGTCATGCCACTCCGTGTTGGCACTCAGTTCCCATCGCTGTTGCCATGGTTGCGGCGGTTGTTTAGTTGGCGTGCGGAGATGACATCATCACCAAAAGTGGGGTCTTGCTTCTGATGCCGGCCAGATCACCTGTGGGCCCTCCTTGGCGCAGATCTGCGCCTATGTAAGAACGAGCATTACACTCATCACATTGCCCAAGTGTAGGTTGTCTTGTGCTCCCTGGGTGCTACTTTTGAACTGCTGTGTTTGCTGATATACTGGATTGCCTTATTGTTGTTGGACTTTGCTTGTCTGTGACCACTCTACTGTTTAACCCCTGAACTGCAGATACTCTGGATTGCCTATTTATTACTGAACTCTGCTTGTTACTGGTTACTCGCCTGCTTAACCCTTGAACTACTGATTCCTTGGATTGCCTTCCTGTTGCCGGACTTTGCTTTTTGACCACTCTCTGCTTTACCCTTTGGTACAGTGAAGGACTGGACTGTCTGCCCGGTGTTTAAGCCGCCCTATCTGGGACAACATCCCTGTTTCTCTCATCCCTACTGTGAGTATTGGATTACATCCGCGTTTGTTATTTCTATTTTTTGTTCTGGGATATTTCCTTATCTTTCCCCTTGACGCTGGTATAAGAAGACTACAGGCCAGGATTGTCTGATAGGGAAATGTGCCATAAGCATTACATTATACTTGGGCCATGGACCCAAATGATGTAGCTAGAGCAATCTCTCTTCAGGGACAAATGCTGGGGACCAACACCACACATCTGCAAAGTCTGGATTCTAAATTATTAACTATTACTCCTATGCTCTCCTCACTTGTTGCATAGAAAAATACTGCTTCTATTGCCACACAGTCTGCCCCGGCTGCTAGTACCACAACCTCCACCCCTGCTTCTGGTAGCATACCCTTACTACCGTTGCCTGACAAGTATTGTGGCACTACCGACTGTGGGGTTTTCTCAACCAGTGCAGACTGCATTTCCACAATGACCCTCATACCTTCCAGTCTCATCAGTCAAAGGTCACCTATATTATTTTCTTATTGAAGGACAAGGTCCTACCCTGGGTCTCTCCCCTAGTAGAAAAAAGTGCTCAGCTCCTGAATGATGCAGATACTTTAGTTTCTGCACTGTCTTCTCATGTTTGGGACCTCTGGACTCACTTCTGCTGCAGAATACTCTCTCCTGGATCTCCGCCAGAGTAATAGATCTGTGGCACAATATGCCATTGAATTTCGCACTTTGGCACATGAGACCAGTTGGGATTGCAGTGCTCTCAAGGCGGCCTTCCGAAGAGGTCTACATGAACGTATCATGGATGAGCTCACTTACCGCGATGTTCCATCTACTCTGGATGAATTTATAGTGCTTTGCATCAGTCTGGATTCTCGCTTTCAGGAGCGACAAGCTAAGGTAGAGAGAACTCGCAGAATCCTTCCTTCTCGTGCTCCTACCGATCTAACCACTAGACTGTACTCCACCCCTCCTGCACCCCCAGTTGCTTCTGAGGAGGAACCCATTGATCTCTCTTCCTTTAAGTTCTCTGAATCTGAAAGACAGAGAAGAAGGAGGTTAAGAATATGCTTTTATTGTGGTTCAAATTCACACCAACTGAAGAATTGTGATATAGTGCTGTGAAAAGCTAACGCTTAGAGGATAAAAGTGGGGTACCTCTAAGCATGGCCACTACCAATGTGGACAATTCATGAATGTGTTCAAAAAGAAAGCAACTGCAAAATTGACCTGTTTTCCGGAGCCCCACTCCCTATATGGCATTACTATCGAGAACCGTTATCCTATTCCCCTGACCACTGAGTTATATGATTCACTCCAGAATGCTTGTTACTTTTTGAAACTTAATCTTTGTGGGGCATAAAATCTCATTCATATTTTACCGGGACATGAATGGAAAACTGCCTTTAACACAAGATCAGGGAATTATGAACACCTAGTAATACCTATATCAAAGACAGATTGTAGTTAAATACAGGGTAAGGGCCTCTTGGAAGGTTTGATAGTATTTAGTAGAGAAGCCATCTTGGCCTGGGCTTTTACCTTGTTTAAGTGTCTGAATTGCTAGTATTATTTCCTGGGCAGTGATAGGAGTATTGAGATCTCTTAATTGTTCTTCTAAAAGGACAGGGATTATGATATTTTTCAGGGTTGTTCCAGTGCCAATATTCTCCAGTGGGTACAGGCCATTCTGAGATATTTTATACTGCATGAGCATTGCAGAAATAGTTCTGTCTGTCTGTCTACATGATAGTGCCTCTGTCTTTCAAGCTTTGTCAATGTTGTCTTCCATGACCTCCTTAATCATACTGTCATCGTCTATTTGGATGACATCCTCATATTTTCCTTGAACTTGGAGGAACACCATTAACATGTAAAACAAGTACTTCTCCTTCTCAGAAACAGTGTTCTGGTAGCCAAGCTGGAGTAGTGTTAATTTGATCAAGTCCGGATCCAGTTCCTTGGGTATGTTATTTCGAAGGAAGTTTTTGCCATTGACCCTACAAAGTTAACCGCAGTCCCCTGGAATGGCCTCAACCTACCACATTGAAGGAACTACAGAGGCTCTTTGGATTTTCTAATTATTATCACAAATTTAAAAATAACTTCTGCAGAATCATTGCTCCACTTACCTATATGACTAAATGAAACAGAGATTTTAAGAACTGGCCTCCTGTAGCTGTGGATGCTTTCGCCCTCCTAAAAAAGGCCTTTTGTACTGCTCCTGTACTACGCCATCTCGATCCTTACCTGCAGTTCCTCCTAGAGGTGGATTCCTCTGAGATAGAAGGAGGTGCAGTCTTAACCCAAAGGAACCCCTTAAACTCTAAATCACATCATGTAGCCTTTGTCTCCAAGCGATTCTCCCCTGCAGGAAGGAATTACGATGTGGGTAATCATAAACTCTAAGCCATCAAGATGGCCCTTACTGAATGGGAACATTTGCTAGAGGGTACTGCCAACCCCATTCAGATCACAAAAACCTGATGTATATAGAAACTGCTCATCGACTCAATCCTCGACAGGCCAGGTGGGCCTTATTCTTTTCTCATTTTAACTTCATATTCTCTTATCTTCCAAAGACCAAGAACAAAAAGGCTGCCGCACTTTCCCATCAGTTTCCACAGTCTAGTGATTCCTCTGAAGTTCCTACCGAACACATAATTCCTCCCTCCTGTTTTGTTGCTTAGTTTAACACCTCTCTTCTTAAAAGACTGCAACATGCTCAGTCAAGAAAATCTCCTGAAGTCCCTGTGGCACAAGAGATCCTTTTTGTACCTCCCAATCTACGCACCCCTATGCTTTCCTGGACTCATGATAGCAAACTATCAGGACATCCTGGTTTGACAAGAACCTTTAAACTTCTTTTCCAACATGTATGGTGGCCTACCATGAAGTCTGACTCAAGGCCTGTCTGACTTGTGCTGCTAATAAGACTCCCCAATCCTTGCCTCATGGCTTGTTTCAACCATTGTCCATTCCCAAACAAAATTGGACACAAAAACCATGGATTTTGTTGTGGACCTCCCTCCTTTTGACCATTATATGTTTATCTGGGTTGTGTTGGATTGATTTTACAGACTTGCTCATTTTATACCCTTAACCAAGCTACCGTATGCCCAAGAATTATCTGACCTCCTCCTCCTCCACTCTCTCTCACATTCATGATGAACAAGAGTATGAGAATGCTAAGATCCTGAACTCCAGATACAGGTGCAGGCAACTTTAATACCTTGTGCACTGTAAGGGTTACTCAGTGGGGGATCGTTCCTGGATTCCAGCCCGTGATGTGCATGCTCCATCTTTGGTCTCCAGGTTTGATGATACTCATCTCTCCAAGCATTTTTTGGGTCCCAGAAGTACCCTTTAAGATGGGGGCTGTGTCACGCCGCTCCACCGCTCCGTGTCGGCACTCAGTTCCCATGGTCGTTGCCATGGTTGCGGTGGTTGTTGTGGGGTGTGGTGATGACGTCATCACTGCATGCCGGGTCTTGCTTCTGATGCCATCCGCATCACCTGTGGGCCCTCCTTGGTGCGGATCTGCGCCTATGTAAGTACGAGCATTACACTCATCACATTGCCCAAGTATAGGTTGACTTGTGCTCCCTGGGTGCTACTTTTGAATTGCTGTGTTTGCTGATATACTGTATTGCCTTATTGTTGCTGAACGTTGCTTGTCTCTGACCACTCTACTGTTTAACCCCTGAACTAATAATATATTGGATTGCCTTATTGTTGCAGAACTTTGCTTGTCTCTGACCATTCTACTGTTTAACCCCTGAACTACTTGCACTATTCACTCATTAATAACTTGCTTTGCAGTATTAGAGGGTGGTAAATTGAAACAGAAAGCTGGGTTTTCTGGGAATACAATTTTTCGATTACTGGTATAAATATCTGCAATTATCTGATTCCTTAGAATGCTTAGCAGGCCTCGTATGCCATTTGAACATATATGTTCCTCCCAACATGCTACTAGATGGAAACTGTCCACTACTTGCTTCATTTCCGAAAGTTAATCTCTAATACACACGCTTGGGAGGAGGAAATTCAGGGTGAGATTTCAGAGAAAGAGAGCAATTCTGGAACTTGATAGACATTTCTTTTATTGTGATATACTGTACCACTATAGTGTTATGTACCACAAGAAGTCTTGTCAGTGTTGAAAAGGTCTTCAAAGAATTTTAGAGAGGCAGATATTAGCTTGTGAGCTTTTTATCTAGCTATGTAGGCTTTTGGATGTGAATGAGACACATATACACCCCAATATAATGCTTCAAATGCTCAAGGCTCCAAAGATTTTGTGTGACTTCTTTCCATGATGATGAGGTTTGATCATCAGGCCCCCCGTCTTACTATTATTATTGTTCTTCCATTTTAGTCAGAATTCCCAAGCAAAGGGCAGTGCATTACTTTTTTTCAGATTCAAACCAATAAGAATCCATTTTAAATCACAGAGACAACCCCTTATACCAGTTGTTTTAAAAAACAATTACACTTTTTTTCAACCCCAATGTTCACATGTTAATAAAAAAAAGAAAATTCTGGGTTGGGTTTATAAAAATGTAAAATTATTTCTCAAATACTTAAGCAGTTATCAATATGTGAAAGACACAGGTTTGTTATATGCTGCAATTTTTATTAACAAGACCTAGGCCATAGTTTTCCATATGTACATAAAACATTTTTCTTGGTTTCTGCTCATAAAGATGCAATACAATGAGGCCTATTTATTATATGTCTGTTGGACCTGATCCGACAGTGTGGATCAGGTCCAACAGACATCGCTGAATGTGGAGAGCAATACGCTCTCCGTATTCAGCATTGCACCAGCAGCTCACAAGAGCTGCTGGTGCAACGCCGCCCCCTGCAGACTCGCAGCCAATGGGCCACCAGCAGGGGGGTGTCAATCAACCCGATCGTACTCGATCAGGTTGAATTCTGGCGATTCCTGTCCGCCTGCTCAGAGCAGGCGGCCAGGGTTATGGAGCAGCTGTCTTTAGACCACTGCTCCACAACTTGTGTTTCTGGCGAGTCTGATGACTCGCCAGAAACACGGGCCCTCTAGCTCTGTTCGGAGCTTGATAGATAGGCCTCATTATATTTTCTTTCATTCCATACCATGCACCATATTTACATATACAGTCTGTTATCCTTTGCTGTATATAGTGAACAACTCTATGAATGTTTACAAAATTAATGAAGTTAGGAATAGGTTCCGAACAATCTAACCATTTCGTATTCACACAAATATATATATATATGTTATATACATATATATATATATATATATATATATATATATATATATATATGTGTGTGTGTGTGTGTGTGTGTGTTGTTTTGTTGTTCTAAATAACAGCAACAATATTTTTTGAATTCCGTTACTAAAGTCTATCATTTTTACAACTTATTTTACAGACCTTTTGCTTCCTTCTTCAGAAGCAAGACAACTTGAAAGGATTACCAGATATGCTCTTCGGGGTGCCACATCAAACATATATACAATATTACATGGTGAGAGCTCCAGCTGCTTCTGTTGAAAATCCCTGCTAAACACCAAACAGATTGTCTTTTCCATTCAATAATAAATACAGCAGTATTTCTTCTAAACATTTTTGCAATTTTCTCAACTTCAACTAAAGCAAACATGACTATAGGCCTGATTCTACAACGTTCTCTGGGTTGGTGAGATTCTATAAGAATGCTCCCTAACCTTTCTATTTCCCTGATGAAATTCTATAAATTCACTTTTTAACCTGAAAAAAGGGTTATCTCGCTAAGGGGCATATACTGCATTTTTATAGGGGGAGGTGATGCATACATTACAAACATGCACAATAAAATTCATAATTTAAAAATCATAGAAGACGTATTATTTAACCATTGCATGTAGGAAACAAAATTGTATTGTTAAAGTGCATCAAAAATCATAACAAAATTGTTCACCAAAAATTGTATTTTATAAAAAATTTAAAATGTGTATGTAGATTACACTGGAATAAATCATATTATAAATGCACAGCATTAATCTTTTTTTTTTTTTTTTTTTTTTTAAAGATATTTTTTATTGAAGTTTCATGGAAAAATAAACTACAATACAAGGTTTGGCCATTAACAACATTAACTTCAAGACAGGACACAGAACATTATTACTAAGCAGTAAATTGATACATTAATATTGGGAATCTCAAAGATAATCATAACAATAATAATAATATTAAAAGACCAACCATGGCTCATGGAATCACATGTCATGTCTAAAGAGGTGTCAAAATAGGGTTTGGGCTAACTGAGATGTAACTTCATTTTATATTTTATGAATTGAGACATGGTCTCCACAACTGTAGAAAGAAAAAATAAACTATAATTTCCTATTGAAACCATTATGTTGTGGAGAGTTGGCTTTAGTAGTGACCTCAGATGGGTCATAGGGAGTGGAGAAGAAAAGGTGTTGCAGTGGGCAAGAGCCACTCGAGTTATGAGGGAGGTGGGAGGGGGGGGTGAGGAAAGGAGGAGGGCGGAGCCAACCATATTAGGGCCGTAAGGTGAGCTTACATATTGAACTGTATAAACTAAGCTTAGCTAAATATGTAAATTAAGTCTATTACATTTACTGCAACATTAAAGATATATATATATATATATAAGCCTATGGAGACTAAGGTTAAGAGTAGTTAGAGTGATAAGGGGGCCTGTCAACAGAGTCCTATATCGTCAGGGAGTGGCTGCAATGGTGTGAGGGCGTAGTATAAAACTTGGGCTAATGTAATAATCACCTATAATAGTAGTCTCCACTAGGGTGCATTACTCATGGGGTATAAGAGTTGAGGTGAACAGACCACACTTCACAGATACACCTAAAACCTGAGTATGAACTAATATTTTCGTCGTGGCTATCCGAGAGTCAATAGCTGTTAAGTTTGTCATATGTACATCCCTAACTAGTAACCTTAGCAGATTAGGATGATTATGGCTCATATAAGTTAGATGGGTATGTCAAATAGGCATGTTCTGTTATAACATTCTCGGTATACCAGATTGGAGACACATCATAGAACTAAATTAAGTATACATAAGGAAATAATCAAACACAGAACTCAAACACATAAATCAAACAGTGGTAGACTTGAAAAACAAGAGAGATATCGTTAGAAACCCTTATGTAGTAGAATTGGTATTGGTAGGCGGCCGTATCAGCATACATATTCAGTCTAGCTAACTAAAGACTGTACTGGTGACCGGCTAACTAGCCTCTATGATAGCAATAAGGAGCTTTTATATTAATATGTATATGATCAACCATGAATATTGTAAGTAATGCATATGGGGATACGTAAGGTCGTTATTCAGCTCCTGGAGATGGCAGGCCTGAGAAGGGAACAATGAATTATAACCCTTAGAGTTGTGAGGGATTCGTCATAGGTCCTAGATATATATCACCCTGTAAAGGGCATGCTAACTACTTGTGACTAAAAGGTATAGCATAATAAAAGCACCTAGGGATGAAAAGGCTGTAAGGGGGGACTATAGTGCCCTCATAAGGTATTCTCCACAATAAAATATAAGAAGCATTAGGGTATGAAAAATCAGTGATAAGAATAAACCTAGGTTAACTCCTGGCAATAGTATAACATGTTTGAGATAACTTCCCTATAGTAAGTGTAATAAGAATAGCCAGAAACAAAACAAATATAGTCTTGGAGATATGTATGGAAGATGTCCGGAGGGACGCCAATGGCTAACATAAAACAAGACAGTGCAGGGACAAGTCTGGGGTCAGATATGTCTATGCAGCTCTTTGCCGGTGAATATTATTAGAAGTTAGCCTACCCCATGATCCAGGGCATGTTCCATATATTTTTTTTTTTGGGAAGAAATTAAACTTGGTGACGCCCAAGTGCCTGTCTATTTCAGAATGATGGTGTTCAGTAAGGTGTTCAAAACCAATATTATAGTATAATTAGTACTAGTATATCCAAATACATCTAAGTATGGCGCTAAACTGCCCACTTGTTTAGTAAATGATCAATGAACATTTGGTTAAGTTGTGTAAATCGTTATAAAAAAAGCTAGTAGATAAGACTATTCAGAATGCAATAGTGGTGTGTAAAAATTACTCTACATTAGGGCTTAAGAAGTGTAGCTAAAGTAGACATGAGCATATCTTAGTTAGCCCGGTAAACATATTTTTAGGCTGCTAAAGAGTTATGGAGTACTCAAGCCACCCTAAGGTTAGAGAAGTCAAAGTAATAGTTAAGACATAAATGCACATCAGATAGTATTACAAAAGAGATAACTAACTATACATGACTTATATCACACAGGTATAAAAGAGCTACACACAACCAAACAGATGTGTCAGACCATAGGGCCAACATTTAGCAAAATATAGCTTCTATGCACATAGAGGGTAGTTAGGTATGTGAGATCTAGTACATATGGAGTAAATAAAACAGTAAATGGCCAAACAAGTGGTTCAAACTATATATACAAAAGAAAACATTATTTAAGCATGTGTAGCCAACATGCGACAGGGACACATATCTTTTAAGCTAAATTGAAAAATTGATGCAGAGAGTGGTAATGGTAAAGTTCCAGGGCAAATATATGAATATCACAAAAGCTAAAAATCAAGATATGCACTCTAACAATATTTAAATCTTAAGACATAAGGGGTACTAAAGATAATATAAGGGCTTCATTTACACCCTGCAAGAGTATTGAGGACCCTCCTGTTGATAACAATTGGTTAAGTATGTGACTAGAAAGAGGTAAACTCTGTAAAGTATGTGTCTGCTATCCCTGAGGCTCTACACGAATTGCATTTACAGATATCCCATATCCTATGCGTGTTAAGCATCTAGTAAAATTGATCCCTGAGTTGGTACACATCTGTATAGTCCCCGCAAAGAGTCCGGACCTAGAAACATCTATCAAGTGACAAGGCATCCCGTAGTATATCTTCCCTGTCGATGCTAAGCTAACCCACACCTCTCTTCAGCAATCGAAAGAATCCAGCAGTATAGTTCTTTTTCCTGAGAGGGATGTACATAACGTTAGTATTGCTGCCATAACAGAATACCCTGCATAGGGCCCATTTACCAGCATCATCTGTGTGCAAGTGTGCCTGAGGGTCAATGTTTAGATATTTGAAATATGAGGATTCCTCAGCCAGATGAATATGTCTAATAGCCTGCGCAACGACTGTGCTATCAGGATACAGTGATAGCTGAAATTCAGAAATCCAGACCTGACTCTGTGAGATCGGCGATAGTGAAAGTTCTAGAGCTCCGCTGCACCAATCAAACAGCTCTCCACCATCAGAAAGCAAGGCATGTACCTTCATAACGGAAAGGTATGATTTGGGCCTAGATGACTGTCTCAACACAGTACTCTGTGGGGACCATTCCGAAGTTGCGGCGATGTTCAATGTAGTTGCTGTTTGGCCAATGAGACATGGGCTATGTCGGCTCTGTTGTGGATCCCCAAAATCTTCGCTATTTATGTGAAGTAGAGGGGGCTGATGGAGTGTCATCGACAGGCATTCCAAATGTAATACCTTCTGTGTGTCTCCGGCGACCTGGTTAAGTAGTCGTCACTGGCAGTTGCTCTCATTGCTGACTCCAATGTATTTGATAAGTCTGAAAAACAGATTGCCATCCGACGGTCAAAGTCTTGTAATAGGACATGCAGTAGATCGTAATCCTCTTTCGTTAGAGGAATATCCTCTAACGATAGTAGTGGAGTAGGGCCTACATGTTTTTCTACTCTCTGTGTGGCGGGTCCCTCCTAAAGGGGTTACTAAATCTCAAATTAGCGGAATAATTCTTTCTGGGCAGATCCTTCAAATAAGGACCAGTTAGCGATAGGTCACATACAAAATTAGCTGGATTTTTAGCTGGATAAAGCTATTTTATTTAATCAAGGCCTAGGAGCTCTAGGGTTATGCTTCTGACTGCTTTGGCTGTTGGCTCCGCCCTCCACAGCATAAATCTTAACTTATATTTTGAATTCCATATTGATTGAAACTAGCCATAACAGAGTAATAAAATAAAACTGATTAGTGCTTTTTTTAATAAAAAATATATTTTTTTTTACTTTGTTTTTTTTTGTTTTAATATAAAACATGGTGAGTTTTTAAACATGCAAATACGATTTAAAAAAAAAAAATATATATATATATATATATATATATATATTTGTGTCAATAAACAAATGTTCTACAACTTTGTATAAACCCTTAAGCAGTGCTATAGTTAGTTTGTCTAAATTCTCTTTTAAAGGCACTTTATATAGCACTTGATATTTAATTCCATTCCTTGAGAGCATACTGAGGTAGGCTTAGAAGCTAGTGCATGGCTTGAGTACTTTATGTATAACAATATTAAACACATATTGTTCCGAAAACTGCTGCCAAATAGACCTCAAGACAAGTTCACAACCTTTCCTTGTAGTATTGTTGATATTTCTGCTTAAATTCAAGTATAATTTACTCTTCCTTAAAGGGACAGTCAACACCAGAATTTTTCTTGTTTTAAAAGATATATAATCCCTTAATTACCCATTTCCCAATTATGCATAACTAGCACAGTTATAATTATACAGTTAAAGTTAGGGGGTGTTAGGTTTAGAGGTTAATAGTTTAATTTAGTGATTTGCAATGTGGGGGGGCCGGTAGTTTAGGGGTTAATAGGTTTATTTTAGTAAGCAATGTGGGGGCCGGGGGTTTAGGGGTTAATGGATTTATTATAGTAGTAGCAATGTGGGGTGCCGGCGGTTTAGGGGTAAATAGATTTATTATAGTAGTAGCGATGTGGCAAACCGGCAGTTTAGGGGTTAATAGGTTTAGTTTAGTATTAGCGATGTGGGGGCTGGCGGTTTAGGTGTTAAAATGTTTATTATAGTAGTAGCAATGTGGGGGGCCAGCGGTTTAGGAGTTAATAGGTTTATTACAGTAGTAGCGATGTGGGGGGCAGCAGTTTAGGGGTTAATAGGTTTAGCTTAGCATTAGCGATGTGGGGGCCGGCAGTTTAGGGGTTAACAGGTTTATTATAGTAGTAGCGATGTGGGGGGCCAGCGGTTTAAGGGTTAATAGGTTTATTACAGTAGTAGCGATGTGGGGGGGCAGCAGTTTAGGGGTTAATAGGTTTAGTTTAGTATTAGCGATGTGGGGGCCGGCAGTTTAGGGGTTAACAGGCTTATTGTAGTAGTAGCGATGTGGGGGGCCGGCAGTGTCATGCTACTGCTCCTTTCATTGTGGGAGGTTTTATCTTTCTCTTTCACATATAAAAGGCAAGTGACTCCATTTGTTTTTGATTCTTACATTTTGGCAGTTACACTGGTTGCTCAGTGCTCTGTTATTCTAAAGCCTTTTTCCTAAGAGTATACCTACCTTCTATGTTGGCTGTTGAACATTTCACTGCAAATTGTCATATCTGTGACTTCCACCAGCTGCTTCAATCCTGTGTGCTTAGCGGCTGCTTGGTCGCAACGTATCCTGCCTCTCAGCTGTTTGTGTTGTCTGAACCTCGGTCAGCTGACTTCCTCACTCACCGAACCTTCCTCTCTCCAGCTTCCTTACTTGCTGACTGCAGCCTTTCTCTGGACAGTCTCCTTTACACACATCACAGGTACCTCTTTTCCATATACTCAGTATCGCCTTGTTTACAAGCTGCCCTTGCTGTTACAGGCAGTCTCCTGTCCTGTAGCCTTAGCTGGGGTACTGTTCACATGCGTATATTAATGCTGTTCAATATTACCTGTAATTTTGTACCTCTGCATACTAATATAATATTAAACCTATTAATAGTTACTAACTGTATAACAAAACTACTACAGACTCTTAGCTTGGTATTTTTGAACAGCCACAGAATATCATTGCAGCAACTGTATATATTTTTAAAGCAACATTATCATGTTATATATTTCCTGTCTCTGCTGCAAACACCTCGGTTTAGGGGTTAATAGGTTTATTATAGTAGTAGGGTTAATAGGTGTAATATAGTATTTGTGATGCTGGAGGGTGGCGGTTTAGGGGTTAATAGATAGGTTATGGGTGTTTGTGCACTTTGTAACATTTTAGGAATGGATCTCGATGATATAGACCATAACTCTAGCATTATAGCTGGACCTCACAACCTGTAATACAGGCGCAATGAAAATCCCCCACTCAAAAGTCATTTTTTGAGTGCGGAATGGTGAGTTGTGTTACAGGCTAAAACACTTGCGGTATAGCTATACCGCCGTGACTTGTAATACGGGAGACTTGCCATTCCACGTGCAATGGCCAATTTTTTTAACGATATAGCCTTACCGCACCAAACCGCAAAACTTGTAATCTTGGTCATAATTTGTTAGTATACATTTGTTTAATTTAAATTTGCTTTAAAACATTCTATACTTACCTTTAGCGCATGGGGGAGCTGCACTAATCCCGCCCCTTCTTCACAGAGGCCAGGGCTGCGCTAATAGGAGGCTCAGCACAGCGGATCCCAGAGGTTCTTTAATGCAGGCTCTGGGATCTGTCGTGCTAAGCCTCCTATTAGAACGCCCCGGGGCTCATCGAAGAAGCGTCAGGATTAGCACGGCTCCCCCAGTGCATTATAGGTAAGTATACATCTATAGGTGACATTTTTTAACCTGCAGCAAAGGAACATTTACATTTGTTTTAACAAAAATTTATGTACATTTTACCAAATATTCAGCATTCTTTAAGTTTTAATTTTTCTGAATATTTGTTACAAATTATTAGTCAGAATCAAATTATTTACTGCTGCACAAGTCTAATTCAGAGTATGCCGTTTTTAAAAACTTTCTAAATTACTTTATAGTTAAACTTACTTTTATGTTGGAATTATTTGTTGAATTTATAGCTCCTTTCTGTCAGGATACCTAGGTAGGCTTATAAGTGTAGACGTCATGACCACTATGTGACAGCAGTGTTTGCATCAATGAAAAGATTAGATTAAATAACACTCATTCTTGAAATTAATATCTTGCTGAAAAACTTGGCACAACATTGCAATTTTAAAATTTGTACCCGCCCTCACCACAGCAAGAATCAGCCCCATTATATTCAAGTGAACGTCATCTGTCTTGTAACTGTTTACTATACCGAACGAGTTTCACTGTGAAAGATACTGCATCACAAAACCTTACTAAACAAATGAATTAAAATGAAGAAAAAGAAACCCTCTCTCTATTAAATATTCCAGCTTTCCAACAAAAGATACCAATGGAACAAATCAAATTAGTACATTAGAGAGATGCATAAAATGGCATGCTCTATCTACATCATGAAAGAATCAAATAGGGTTGCACGCCCCTTTAACCCTTTGAGTGCTAAGCACTTTCCCACCTGGGTGCTAAGCACATTTGAGGGTTTTTTTTTAATTTTACATTTTTTTAAATATTTTTTTTTACTTTTTTTTCTTTTCTTTTAGATCCCAAGACTTATACCGTTGGAAAGGTTAGGGCGATTACCTTTCCAGCGGTGGGTCTTGGGGGTCTGTAGCTGCTTAGATGCCTGAGATACAGGCTTCAAAGCAGCATGCCCATTTTTGCCATCAAGTTGCGTGGTGACATCATCACGTCATTACGCATGACGTCACCGTGCAAAACAGAAAACCCCAGCGATGCCTGTCACTCTACAGGCATGATCGCCGGGGTAGGAGCGGGTGGGAGCCCCCAGATCTCCCTCAAGGTGGGAGAGAGCTAGCGACGGCTCTGAGCCGTCGTTAGCACCTGAGTGAGAAACTCTGCGATGGCTCAGAGCCGACGTTAGCACTCAAGGGGTTAAAGGGACATGAAACCCATTTTTTTTCCATTCATGATATAGAAAGAGCATGCAATTTTAAACAACTTTCTAATGTACACTTATTATCTAATTTGTTTTATTCTCTTGATATTCTTTGCTGAAAAGCATATCTAGATAGGCTCAGTAGCTGCTGATTGGTTGTTGCACTTAGAAGACTCATGTGATTGGCTCACCCATGTGCATTGCTTTTTCTTCAACTAAGGATATCTTAAATATGAAGCAATATAAATAATAGAAGTAAATTGGATTGTTGTTTAAATTTGCATTCTCTTTCTGAATCATGAAATCATTTTTTGGGGTTTAGTGTCCCTTTAAGTTTTCTTTTGAAGAAAAAAAAAAGATTTTCAAGGCTCTGCAACCAGATTTACTGTATCTGTAATAAAGCTAGTTTTATTGGAATAAGGCTTGTTTCAGTTTTTAGAGACTCAACAAATATGCTTTTTAGGTCACCAAATTATGTCTACTGCCAATTTTATTTACATGTTCAAAATGCAGAGGAATTAGTAATGGAGGTTAACCAAATAAACCCTCAATTTTGACTTTCTCGAGAATGAACACATTTATACTCTGGAAATAATTAATTTTGTTCCTTCTGAAGTTGTAATCTTGAGTATTAATCCTCTCATTTTAATGTATCTTGTTCTTCATTTGTAGCAAGTAATCACTGTTAATTCTTTAAAACCTTTTTTTCACATTTATTCCTATAAATGCCATTGTATGGCTGATTAGTTTAATACAAGCTGGGTTTATACTAAATGTAATTCTGCTTCCTCTGTCAACACGTTCTGCAGCAGTCATATGATTTAAAGTCATTTCACTGCATAGCTTATTTATTCAATACCTTTGCAGGAAATATGTAAAATAATATCAAGGAAAAAAAACATAAAGAAATGAAATTAACTACCTCATTATATTCAAAGTATGTGTGAAGGTTTAAGAAATATTTTTATATAGCCCATAGATTACGAGTGGAGTGATATTAGCGCTATTAGCGCTCCCTCCTCGAGCATTAACTTTGCTTGAGGTTTTGAGGTTAATTTTTGCGAACTTCAGTAGCACTGGAATTATAATAGGAAAATAAAACGTTTGTGCTTGCACGAAAACGCGATGCACGCAATACGTTAACAACAAATTATTGCATTTATGATATCAAAAAAATAACCCCTTGACTTCATAGAGCAGCAATGTAGAAAAAAAATTACACCTATACTCGCGAGGTTAACCGCATCACAATAGTGTGTAGGCGGTTAATAGTGATGGGGGTTATGGTGGATTAGAAGTTAATGGTGTAGCGGGTAGTTTACGAGTGGAGGATGTGGTAAATTGGGGGGGACTAAGTTTTGGGGTTGGATAGTGTAGGTTGTCAAACTTAATTTTAAAGGAGTTTTTTTTGTTTATGTTTAGTGCAACTTATTTTTAATGCAAACCCTTTACTATGAGCATCGAGCTTGCGTAAAACGTTTGAGCGGTAAAATTCGATTGTGTTCAAGCAATTAAGTAGCAATAAAGCATGTTATAACTTTTTTTTTCGTGCAAATTTATTGTAGTTTACATTTAAATTGAAAAATGTACTTAAACATTTTCAAAGAAGCTCTTTGACAGAAACTGTCAAACTCCATAGATATATTAATGGTAAAGCGTAAATAAATTAAAATCTGATTTGCTGTCTTTAAATGGACAACTCCCGAGCTCTTGCCTTGCTTGGAACAGTCCAACCTTGTTAGCCTCTGTCATTTGTAAGCAAAGCTTAGCATTTTACCTTATCACTTTTGTTGAGGCCATTATGGCCAAATATCCAGCAGTGTTAGGTTGTGACATCTGTGGTGTTCATTTCCATTTTTCAGAATTGGAAAACTTGCTAATTTTAGAGTTAAAAATTATAGGAAAGTGATGGCAAAGCAAAAAATAAAAATGTTCTGCATTGTTAAAAAAAGCATATCTCAGTCTGAGATGTGACAAACATCAATACAAAAAGACTACATTTTTCGTTTCTTTGATTGGTAATTAGACATGTGCACAGGCGAAAAACTAGTTTCATCCAAAAGATGTTTTTCTGATTTTTTTCAAAGGTTCAGTTCTGTCGAATTTTGGCCATGCAGGGATTTGGTACGGACAAGTTAGGATTCAGATTCATTACCGTTATTTTACAATGGAAAAAGCTATCATAACAGAACATACAACTCCTGTATAAGCTAAAACCCAGGCAGTTTATTCTCCCTAACATCACTCATGTAATAATATGGAAGGATTGAACAGGGGATTGATAGACAAATGAATGGTAAGATCTCCTGTATATCATACAAACAAAGGAGCTTATTAACCAAACAATATAACTCCATCTTCCCCATTTCAGCCACCTTTTTTGGCACCAAACGGCAAACAGAAGTTAAGAAGCAGCAGTGGTAAGACCGCTGCTCCTTATCTTCTCCACCACCTTTTAGGTGGCGGCCTGAAATCATCCCAATCCAATACGATCGGGATGATTGACGGTCCCTGCTAGCGGCCGATTGGCCACCAGTGAGCAGAAGGCGGCACTTGCACAAGCATTTCACCAAAAAATGCTTGTGCTATGTTAAATGCAGACAGCGTATGCGTCAGCATTTAGAGGGGTCTAGAGGACATAATTCGGTACAGCAAATCATGCCCGCTCTACCATTAATAAATCCCCCCGAAGACTTAACATGGAGATGTAAAAGCCCATTTGTGCCATGGATTTTGTTAAATATTATTCTTTGTAAAACCTAACTTCATTTCATCCCAGCGAGGCAGCTCCTCATACAACTAATCATAGTGCAGGTCATAAGGTTAATCACCAGTTAAGGAATTTCTCATTTCAATTGTGGGTTTTTTTTTTCTATTTTGTTATAGCTGTCCACATTATTTACTAATTAGCTTTCTATATGACTCCCAGTCCCCAGACAATTGATCAATGCATTGTCTGGCATTAGTGAAAAAATAATCTACTATCACCTCCAATTTAAATCCCTTTGACCTCATGAGAATGTTCTATTGACTGTGTTCTGTCCATATGCTAGATTGTACATGCATAAGCAATGCTTCTGTTAATTTAAATTTGAAATATAATGAATGATCTTGAATAAAATATTCATGAAAATATGTTATCTCCTTCACTGAAATATTCTTATGTGGAAATTTCCTCACAATACAGCAAGTCTAGATGTGTATCACTTTCTTAGACTTATAGCATTTCCCTGATAATAAAGTGTGCTGTCGCTTTATATCAGGCAAGGCATGAATCTAAGAAAAAATCCTTATTGAAAAAATAAAAGCAGAACAAAGGTGAGATAAAGTGGGAATGCCACACACTTTTGCTAATCATTTTAATTTAAAGCTTGAATGTGTTACTTAACTTTTAAAATATGTATTACAGTTTTGCACAACAAACTATATTTGGATTAATGGGATATGAAAGAAAAGAAAATTAAACTTTCTGGTTCAGATAGAGCATGAAAATTTAAGAGATTTTAAATTTTTCAAATTGACTTAATTCTCTTGGTATTCTTTGTTGAAGATATACCTAAATAGGTTCAGGGGCCAGGCAATGCACTATTAGGAGATAGTTAGTTAGTTAGTTAGTTAGTTAGGTATTGGTGGCCACACACATATGCCTCTTGTCATTGGACTCACAATATGTGTTCAACTTAGTTCCAATAGTTCATTGCTGCCTCTTGAGCTGTCCTTTAAAGGGGTGTTAAACCGTCTTGTTTCATTGTTGTATTAAGAAAAAACAATAAGCAGTGGTTTATACTTAATAGAAATCATTGCAATATATATTATTTATCTATTTAAATGGAGTTTATCTTTTATTATTATATTTATTTATTTATTTTTTAAACTTTATTTGTGCTGTGTCTATTACTTCCTGTCACAGCCCCTACATGGAGGCTCTGGTCCTCTAAGCATCTAGCATAATGTCATAAAATTTCCAGTTCTGGTTTAGTATTAAGGGAATAGACTAGTTAATTAGGGAGTCAGATTTGCTAATGTTCAGAACTGGCATAATGCAACTTAATGTTCCAAATATCTCCACTTTTGTCACACTAAGAGGGCAGGGCTAAATGAGGAATTCTAAGTGCTCAATGTGCAAGATAGTTGTTTGCTATTTTTTTTACACAATCTGTTCTCTAAATGTAGCCATAAATAAGCAAGCATCATCTACGTACTGAATAGGAGATGGGCGCGATGTGTAAATTTTCGAATTCGAATGTTAGAACGACATGTTATTACCGAAATTCGAATTATAAATCCGAATGTTGATAAGATGCGAATATTCTTAAAAATACTATAATCGAATGCAATTTACCGTTTTCCAATGTCACTTTCGAAATTCGAATGTTTATAATTATATTGAATCTCCACACTCAAAATTTCAAATTTAACATTCTATTTAACAAATACTATTCAGAATTTCAATAGTTAATGTGGTAGGTAGGGAATCTAGTAAATTGATACATAATAGATACATATATATCATTTCGAATGTTTCTATATAGAATATTGCATAATTCGAATATTACATTTAAAGAAAGCATTAGAAATACTATTACAAACATATCAATTTGAATTTTTCGAATTCGAATATTGCATAATTCGAATATTAAATTTAAAGAAAGCATCTAGAAATACTCATTACAAATATAATTCAAATTTTTCGAAAATAATAATTTTTGAATGTATCATAAAATTCGAAACCGAACATTCTAAAATCGAATGTTAGAATGTTATGTATACATTCGAAATTGATTCGAAATGAACGAATGTGTTTAAAATTTGTTTCGTTTTTCGAATGTTGCAAAACATTCGCCCCATCCCCCTAGTGCTGAACCCAAAAATGGGCCGGCTTCTAAGCTTATATTCTTTGCTTTTTCAAATAAAGATACCCAAGAGAAGAAGAAAAATTAAATGATAGGGAGTACAAATGAAAGTTGCTTAAAATTGCATGCAGTATCTGAATTATAAAAGAAAAATGTGGATTTCAATTCCCTTTAAACTGTAAGTGTGAACCCCGCTGCTTGTTTCAAAGTATCTCAATAGTAGACCCCTTAAACAAGATTGTGCTTTTTATGACCCTTTTTGTTTTATTATAATGACACCTAGTTCAATCATCAGAGTGCTTATTCAAAGGCCTACATTATAGAACTTATGGTCATAGAACGCACATTCGAGTTTACAAGTTAAGTAATGAATGCTCAAGCACTTTAATATGCACCTCCAGTGACCATGGTTGGATTTTTTATTGCATCTTTCACAAATTTCTATTCTTCCCACCACAAACTATACAATAGTGATGAATATAGGGTTAATGAAACAGACCATATAATACACCTAAAATGGCTTCTGTAGTCATCTCAGATTGTATTTCTCAGGTGCAAGATAATAGCTTTATTCCAAATTGTCTTGCAATACTTGTGAACATGCCAAAAACACAAGATTTGCACTTTATCAACTCCCTTTGGCTTTTGAATTTGATGGGACTATTTAGTTGCCAAAATTTAGTCATTAACTTGTGGTCGAGAGGATCACCAAAAGTCAGTACTGTCTATACATTGTATGGGTGAAATTTCCATTTTCAAATCTGATAATTTCTCTTATATGGAAAAAAGTGTTATCCATCTGGATTATGATTGCTCTGATATTGAAAAAGGCATATCAGGACAGGATGTAAAAAAAAAAAAAAAAGCCATACGCATGACCAACATGACTAGGATCAACCGCTTGATTATATAGCTATAATTAGACTTAGAGACAGAAGCATTAGAGCAGGGATCTCAATCTCAATGTATCTGGGGGACAATGGCCAGTGTTCTTCTCTCATGGGGCCTGCTTGGATTGATTAAATGCTATGGAACTGGATATACTAGGAAATGGGAGTGACACTTTAGCCAAGTAGCTAGTGAATGGTGAGAGTTTTAGCCCACAATAGAAATACAGAGTTGGCTATATTTATCTTTTGAGTGCAAGTGAAGTGATCATCGTGCAACTGTATAGCAACGTACAAAGTGACATTTACCAATGCAGTGCGTGGTGGAAGTCTAACACTGGACACTTGTCTTTATATTTGTCTTGTGAGTGCCTATATAGAACATCAACTAGTTACACTCTTTGAAACAAGAAAAAAAACAGCTTATCTATTAAACAAGGGAGGACCAGATGAAACTCCTTTTAAGGGCCGCATTTGTCCCTGGGGCCGGGTATTTTGATACACTGGATTAGAGAATCCTGCTCTACAGAGAGCTTACAGTATATTAAATTAACCAAAGTAATTTCTTGGTTTCGTAATTTTTTTTAAATAGCGCTAAAAAAACTTTTAAACTATTAAATATATACACAACTTAAATACAATAATCAGAATGTTTGTTTATATGATGTTGTATTTAAACAGGCTTAAGAGGCAGTTCAGCTGGTTTTATGCAGCACAAGAGTATGCAGACACAGACAAGAGTTCTACGTTCCAGCAGGGGTCCCCCTTATGAACACCTATGAAGAAGTGTCATCTTGATATATGGTCATAGCGTTTCTGTCTGCTGTATGTAATTGAAGCACAATAATAGTTGCTATTAGAAATTAAAAGCAGTGAGAAATGTTCTAATTTTTATACAATCCAACGTGTTCAGTTTCAAGAAGTGAAGGGTCTTGATCTCTGCTTTAATGGGTGTTTAAGGTATGGAATCAGTTGCATGCCTAACTTGATTCATCACTAAACTACAATACATATTTAGTGGACTAGATTTTCCACTTCCAGAGTTAATGAAAGATAGCATTATGGGAAAGGGATTACACTTCTTGAGTTACATTAAAGGCCAAATTAAACTTTTCAAGATATCACATTTTCTTTGTCCTTTTGGCATCCTATGTTGAAAAGCAAAGTAGTGCATTAATGCTCTGGAACCTTACTTTAACTCTGTGTTTTAACCTCTAAGTTTGTGGAGTTCCCTTAAAAGGGTTGTTCTGTAGACGGTCAATCCCTTGTAATATGGGGAAGAGGGCTTTAGGAGGAAGCTGTACTCAAGGCAGCATAATGTGGCAAATTATGCTGCAAAGAGTCTGGCTAGTCAGGAGATTTTTGTTTCAGGAAGATTTTGACATTAAAGGTTTTAATTTTAACAGGAGTTTGTTTGTGGTTTGGATTCTTGTACAAAGGAATTCTCATTTAATTGGGTGCTTGGCAAGGGACTCTGGGTGTTAACGTCGGTAGTTGTTGAGAGAAGAGGTTAATGACAGGGGATACTGTAGATATGGGGTTAATTAATTACAAAGATTATTATTATAGTGGAATGTTTAGTACATTTAACTCTCTGAGGCCTAGATTTAGAGTCGGCGGTAGCCGTCTCAAAACCAGCGTTAGAGGCTCCTAACGCTGGTTTTGGGCGCCCCGCTGGTATTTGGAGTCAGTGATTAAAGGGTCTAACGCTCACTTTTCAGCCGCGACTTTTCCATACCGCAGATCCCCCTACGCCATTTGCGTAAGCCTATCTTTTCAATGGGATCTTTTCCTACGCCGGTATTTAGAGTCGTTTCTGCAGTGAGCGTTAGAGCTCTAACGACAAGATTCCAGCCGCCTGAAAATAGCAGGAGTTAAGAGCTTTCTGGCTAACGCCGGTTTATAAAGCTCTTAACTACTGTACCCTACTAGTACACTAACACCCATAAACTACCTATGTACCCTTAACCGAGGGTCCCCCCCACATCGCCGCCACTCGACTTAAAAATTTTTAACCCCTAATCCTGCCGACCGCCACCTACGTTATACTTATGTACCCCTAATTCTGCTACCCCTAACAGTCGCCGACCCCTTATGTTATATTTATTAACCCCCTAATCTGCCCCCACAACGTCGCCGCAAGCTACTTACAAATAATTAACCCCCCTAATCTTTCCGACCGCAAATCGCCGCACCCTACGTTATCCCTATGTACCCCTAATCTGCTACCCCTAAAATCGCCGGACCCCCCTATTGTTATATTTATTAACCCCTAATCTGCCCCCCACAACGTCGCCGACACCCTACCTACACTTATTAACCCCATATCTGCCGAGCGGACCTGAGCGCTACTATAATAAAGTTATTAACCCCCTAATCCGCCTCACTAACCCTATCATAAATAGTATTAACCCCCTAATCTGCCCTCCCTAACATCGCCCACACCTACCTTCAATTATTACCCCCTAATCTGCCGACCGGCAGCTCACCGCTATTTCTAATAAATGTATTAACCCACTAAAGCTAAGTCTAACCCTAACACTAAACACCCCCCTAAGTTAAATATTAATTTTTATCTAACGAAATAAATTAACTCTTATTAAATAAATAATTCCTATTTAAAGCTAAATACTTACCTGTAAAATACATCCTAATATAGCTACAATATAAATTACATTTTATATTATAGCTATTTTAGGATTTATATTTATTTTACAGGCAACTTTGTAATTATTTTAACCAGGTACAATAGCTATTAATAGTTAAGAACTATTTAATAGTTACCCTAGTTAAAATAATTACAAATTTACCTGTAAAATAAATCCTAACCTAAGATATAATTTAAACCTAACACTACCAATCAATAAAAAAATTAAATAAACTACCTACAATTACCTACAATTAACCTAACACTACACTATAATAAATTAATTAAACAACAATTGCTACAAATAAATAACATAAATAAACTATCTAAAGTACAAAAAATAAAAAAGAACTAAGTTACAGAAAATAATAAAATATTTACAAACATAAGAAAATATTACAACAATTTTTAAACTAATTACACCTACTCTAAGCCCCCTAATAAAATAACAAAGCCCCCCAAAATAAAAAATTCCCTACCCTATTCTAAAATACAAATATTACAAAGCTCTTTTACCTTACCAGCCCTGAACAGGGCCCTTTGCGGGGCATGCCCCCAAGAATTTCAGCTCTTTTGCCTGTAAAAAAAAACATACAATACCCCCCCCCCAACATTACAACCCACCACCCACATACCCCTAATCTAACCAAACCCCCCTTAAATAAACCTAACACTACCCCCCCTGATGATCTTCCTACCTTGTCTTCACCATGCCAGGTTCACCGATCCGTCCTGGCTCAAGGATCTTCACTCCAACCCAAGCGGGGGCTAGACATCCACTGAAGAAGTCCAGAAGAGGGTCCAAAGTCTTCCTCCTATCCGGCCAAGAAGAGGACATCCGGACCGGCCAAACATCTTCTCCAAGCGGCATCTTCTATCTTCTTCCATCCGATGACGACCGGCTCCATCTTGAAGACCTCCAGCGCCGGATCCATCCTCTTCTTCCGACGGACTAGACGCGAATGACGGTTCCTTTAAGGGACGTCATCCCAAGATGGCGTCCCTCGAATTCCGATTGCTGATAGGATTCTATCAGCCAATCGGAATTAAGGTAGGAATATTCTGATTGGCTGATGGAATCAGCCAATCAGATTCAAGTTCAATCTGATTGGCTGATCCATCAGCCAATCAGATTGAGCTTGCATTCTATAGCTGATCGGCAACAGCCAATAGAATGCGAGCTCAATCTGATTGGCTGATTGGTATCAGCCAATCGGAATTGAACTATATTCTGAGTGGCTGATTCCATCAGCCAATCAGAAAATTCCTACCTTTAATTCCGATTGGCTGATAGAATCCCTATCAGCCAATCGGAAATTCGAGGGACGCCATCTTGGATGACGTCCCTTAAAGGAACCGTCATTCGTCGTCTAGTCGTCGGAAGAAGAGGATGGATCCGCGCTGGAGGTCTTCAAGATGGAGCCGGTCGTCCATCGGATGGAAGAAGATAGAAGATGCCGCTTGGAGAAGATGTTTGCCGGTCCGGATGTCCTCTTCTTGCCGGATAAGGAGGAAGACTTTGGACCCTCTTCTGGACATTCTTCAGTGGATGTCTAGCCCCCCGCTTGGTTGGATGAAGATCTTGGAGCCAGGACGGATCGGTGAAACCTGGCATGGTGAAGACAAGGTAGGAAGATCATCAGGGGGGTAGTGTTAGGTTTATTTAAGGGGGTTTGGGTAGATATAGGGGTATGTGGGTGGTGGGTTTGTAATGTTGGGGGGGGGTATTGTATGTTTTTTTTTACAGGCAAAAGAGCTGAAATTCTTGGGGCATGCCCCGCAAAAGGGCCCTGTTCAGGGCCGGTAAGGTAAAAGAGCTTGTAATATTTGTATTTTAGAATAGGGTAGGGAATTTTTTATTTTGGGGGGCTTTGTTATTTTATTAGGGGGCTTAGAGTAGGTGTAATTAGTTTAAACTTGTTGTAATATTTTTCCTTATGTTTGTAAATATTTTATTATTTTCTGTAACTTAGTTCTTTTTTATTTTTTGTACTTTAGATAGTTTATTTAATTGTATTTATTTGTAGCAATTGTGTTTAATTAATTTATTGATAGTGTAGTGTTAGGTTAATTGTAGGTAATTGTAGGTAGTTTATTTAATTATTTATTGATAGGGTAGTGTTAGGTTAATTATATCTTAGGTTAGGATTTATTTTACAGGTAAATTTGTAATTATTTTAACTAGGTAACTATTAAATAGTTCTTAACTATTTAATAGCTATTGTACCTGGTTAAAATAATTACAAAGTTGCCTGTAAAATAAATATTAATCCTAAAATAGGTATAATATAATTATAATTTATATTGTAGCTATATTAGGATTTATTTTACAGGTAAGTATTTAGCTTTAAATAGGAATTATTTATTTAATAAGAGTTAATTTATTTCGTTAGATAAAAATTATATTTAACTTAGGGGGGTGTTAGTGTTAGGGTTAGACTTAGCTTTAGGGGTTAATACATTTATTAGAATAGCGGTGAGCTCCAGGTCGGCAGATTAGGGGTTAATAATTGAAGGTAGGTGTCGGCGATGTTAGGGAGGGGCAGATTAGGGGTTAATACTATTTATGATAGGGTTAGTGAGGCGGATTAGGGGTTAATAACTTTATTATAGTAGCGCTCAGGTCCGCTCGGCAGATTAGGGGTTAATAAGTGTAGGTAGGTGTCGGCGACGTTGTGGGGGGCAGATTAGGGGTTAATAAATATAACATAGGGGTCGGCGATGAGTAGGGCAGCAGATTAGGGGTACATAGGGATAACGTAGGTGGCGGCGGTTTACGGAGCGGCAGATTAGGGGTTAAAAGTGTAATGCAGGGGTCAGCGATAGCGGGGGCGGCAGATTAGGGGTTAATAAGTGTAAGGTTAGGGGTGTTTAGACTCGGGGTACATGTTAGGGTGTTAGGGTGCAGACTTAGGAGGTGTTTCCCCATAGGAAACAATGGGGCTGCGTTAGGAGCTGAACGCTGCTTTTTTGCAGGTGTTAGGTTTTTTTTCAGCTCAAACAGCCCCATTGTTTCCTATGGGAGAATCGTGCACGAGCACGTTTTTGATGCCGGCCCGCGTCCGTAAGCAACTCTGGTATCGAGAGTTGCATTTGCGGTAAAAAATGCTCTACGCTCCTTTTTTGGAGCCTAACGCAGCATTTGTTTTGAACTCTCGATACCAGAGTTAAATTTATGGTGCGGCCAGAAAAAAACCCGCGGAGCGTTAACAGCCCTTTTACCGCCGAACTCTAAATCTAGGCCTTAGATTCTAAAACTACTGCCAGGCGATAATTTAAATTATTAAATTTTTCTAAGCAACAGTGTTCTAATGCTGATAAAGTAGGAAATGTAGCTTTACCCAGAAATATCAACTATATCTATCACAGGGATCTGAATAGTTGTTAAAATAAACGACACAGTAGTTATCAGCTACAGCAGTTTCCTTGGTGAATAATCTACAATATAAGCAATCACAACATTTTACCTAATTTTACAATTTTAAAATAAATCAATTATTGACTTTTTTTTAAAATCAGGGGTCCCTGAAACACTGTTATTGCACAAGAGGTCAGAAAAGTTACATAACATAACATATGATATTTTGCTCTTTTTTCTAGTCGACATTCCATGTAGTTTGTATTGAGAACATCAGCAGATTTTATGATGAAGAAGCAACAATTTAGACTAAAAAGAATGTAGACCACACAAGAAGGATAATGTAAAATATAAGCAGCAATGCATTTGATTGCATGCTGGTGGCAATAGGGTTAAGGAATAAGCCATTTAAATTCTCTGTGATCATCGTATCTTAAATTCCATCAGCACCTTTGCTCCAGTGTGAACCCATGCATAATTCAAGGTCTCCAGTGTTGCTTTTTCATTCTTTATATAAAATACCTGTGATTTTTAGCAGATCTTAGGCTATATTTAATCAAATGTATGACTCATTCAATCATTTTTGCTTTAAGATTGGGTCAGTAATAGAAATATAGAGGTGTTTATGTTGCATGTCATTTCATTACTAATAGAACTTCCTTTTGTTTTGTTATTTCTGACAGCCACTCAATGAAAGAGTCTGTATCCATTTAACAAAACTCCTTTACACCAGGTTGCTAGTATTTGTGTTTTTGCTGTAACAGGTGCAAAATCACTTATACAATCTACATTAAGTCACCTTCCAAGATGTCTATCAAGACCTTCTCTTCTTATCAAGCAGGTCTGTGTACCTGGTCCTAGTCAGAAACCAGTTCTTTTTTTGACTGTGGCTTTATTCTCACTGATAAATGAAAACCTTTAAGGATTCATAACCATCTTAAAAACTACAAATGGGTGTTCATGCAGTTTTCATGCAAGTTATCTAAATTACTTGAAACCTGTTGGGTATAATTGACACCACCCACAATTGAAAATCTTATCTATAATAGTAGTAGTAGTAGTATTATAAGTTTTTAAGTGGATAAAGACAATTCCAGCTATATTTTAAATCTGGATGAACCAAATAAGATCAATCAATTAGTAAATGTGTTAATGGAGATAAATAAACTTTCAGCATGACAGATACCTTGACAAGCCTGTTTCAAAGTCAATAGGGCAGAAAATGAATACTGTAATCCTTTTGATATATATGTATTTTTTTAATTTATTTTTTTACCAGACTGCCATATTTGCTGGTGTTCACCTGGTTTACCATAGCCCAGCTCATCAGACTACAGAATTCTGCTGCCAAATGTTGTTTCTCATGTCAAATACTGGTAAAGCCTACATCACCAATACTCCCATAGGGATCTGATGGTGGTAGATATTTACATATAAAGTCCTCACATCTATTTCATCATAACATGGAAACCACCAAACACCAACATTCTGGATTTGCAGCAAAATCAAGAGTAGAATGTTTTGACTTAATCTAAGCCTTAAAAAAAAGGTTTTTGATACCCATTTATAAAGGTGCATGAGCAGTTTTGGTGCAGGCTCACTCATGCAAACTGCAACCAAAAATTAGTAAGCAGTAACACTGGTCTTATGAACACTGCCTAGATGTTGTGGACATGCCTTACTTTTACACTTTTGGGGACCAGGCTGCACAAGCATTTGTGTTTGTAGTGCTAAATTTCAGTAGTCAATGCGGCATCAGAGGTCCAAATGTAGCCTTTATACACTGCCAGCATTTACCATTTTACATAACCAATTGTGCAAAAGCAGGGGTCGTCAATTTTTTGATTTGGAGTTTGGCGTTAGCCGTGAAAACCAGCGTTAGAGGCTCCTAACGCTGGTTTTAGGCTACCTCCGGTATTTGGAGTCACTCAAAATAGGGTCTAACGCTCATTTTTCAGCCGCGACTTTTCCATACTGCAGATCCCCTTACGTAAATTACGTATCCTATCTTTTCAATGGGATCTTTCTAACGCCGGTATTTAGAGTCGTTTCTGAAGTGAGCGTTAGACATCTAACGACCAAAACTCCAGCCGCAGGAAAAAAGTCAGTAGTTAAGAGCTTTCTGGGCTAACGCCGTTTATAAAGCTCTTAACTACTGTACTCTAAACTACACTAACACCCATAAACTACCTATGTACCCCTAAACCGAGGTCCCCCCACATCGCCGCCACTCGATTAAATTTTTTTAACCCCTAATCTGCCGTACGCCAACTACGTTATCTTTATGTACCCCTAATCTGCTGCCCCTAACACCGCCGACCCCTGTATTATATTTATTAACCCCTAACCTGCCCCCCACAACGTCGCCTCCACCTACCTACACTTATTAACCCCTAATCTGCCAACCGCAAAGCGCCGCCACCTACGTTATCCTTATGTACCCCTAATCTGCTGCCCCTAACACCGCTGACCCCTGTATTATATTTATTAACCCCTAACCTGCCCCCCCACAACGTCGCCTCCACCTACCTACACTTATTAACCCCTAATCTGCCGACCGCAAATTGCCGCCACATACGTTACTCCTTATGTACCCCTAATCTGCTGCCCCTAACACCCGCCGACCCCTGTATTATATTTCTTAACCCCTAACCTGCCCCCACAACGTCGCAGCCAGCTACCTACAATAATTAACCCCTAATCTGCCGACCGCAAAGCGTCGCCACCTACGTTATCCTTATGTACCCCTAATCTGCTGCCCCTAACACCGCCGACCCCTATATTATATTTATTAACCCCTAATCTGCCCCCCACAACGTCGCCTCCACCTGCCTACACTTATTAACCCCTAATCTGCCTACCGGAGCTCACCGCTATTCTAATAAATGTATTAACCCCTAAAGCTAAGTCTAACCCTAACACTAACACCCCCCTAAGTTAAATATAATTTACATCTAACGAAATTAATTAACTCTTATTAAATAAATTATTCCTATTTAAAGATAAATACTTACCTGTAAAATAAATCCTAATATAGCTACAATATAAATTATAATTATATTATAGCTATTTTAGGATTAATATTTATTTTACAGGCAACTTTGTATTTATTTTAACCAGGTACAATAGCTATTAAATAGTTAAGAACTATGTAATAGCTAAAATAGTTAAAATAATTACAAATAAACCTGTAAAATAAATCCTAACCTAAGTTACAATTAAACCTAACACTACACTATCAATAAATTAATTAAATAAACTACCTACAATTACCTACAATTAACCTAACACTACACTATCAATAAATTAATTAAATACAATATCTACAAATAAATACAATGAAATAAACTAGCTAAAGTACAAAAAATAAAAAAGAACTAAGTTACAAAAAATAAAAAAATATTTACAAACATAAGAAAAATATTACAACAATTTTAAACTAATTACACCTACTCTAAGCCCCCTAATAAAATAACAAAGACCCCCAAAATAAAAAAATGCCCTACCCTATTCTAAATAACTAAAGTTCAAAGCTCTTTTACCTTACCAGCCCTGAACAGGGCCCTTTGCGGGCATGCCCCAAGAAGTTCAGCTCTTTTGCCTGTAAAAAAAAACATACAATACCCCCCAACATTAAAACCCACCATCCATATACCCCTAATCTAACCCAAATCCCCCTTAAATAAACCTAACACTAAGCCCCTGAAGATCATCCTACCTTGTCTTCACCTCACCAGGTATCACCGATCCGTCCTGGCTCCAAAATCATCATCCAACCCAAGCGGGGGCTGGCGATCCATCATCCGGTGGCTGAAGAGGTCCAGAAGAGGCTCCAAAGTCTTCATCCTATCCGGGAAGAAGAGGCGATCCGGACCGGCAACCATCTTGATCCAAGCGGCATCTTCTATCTTCATCCGATGACGACCGGCTCCATCCTGAAGACCTCCACCGCGGACCCATCTTCTTCCGGCGACGTCCCAACTGAAGAATGACGGTTCCTTTAAGGGACGTCATCCAAGATGGCGTCCCTCGAATTCCGATTGGCTGATAGGATTCTATCAGCCAATCGGAATTAAGGTAGGAATATTCTGATTGGCTGATGGAATCAGCCAATCAGAATCAAGTTCAATCCGATTGGCTGATCCAATCAGCCAATCAGATTGAGCTCGCATTCTATTGGCTGATCGGAACAGCCAATAGAATGCGAGCTCAATCTGATTGGCTGATTGGATCAGCCAATCGGATTGAACTTGATTCTGATTGGCTGATTCCATCAGCCAATCAGAATATTCCTACCTTAATTCCGATTGGCTGATAGAATCCTATCAGCCAATCGGAATTCGAGGGACGCCATCTTGGATGACGTCCCTTAAAGGAACTGTCATTCGGCTAGTAGGCGTCGGGAGAAGAGGATGTTCCGCGTCGGAGGTCTGCAAGATGGATCCGGAAGAAAGAAGATTAAAGATGCAGTTGATAGAAGACTTCATCCGGATCATGGACCTCTTCAGCTCCCGCTTGGATGAAGACTTCAGCCGGATCATGGACCTCTTCAGCCCCCCGCTTGGGCTTGGATCAGGACATCGGAGGAGCTCTTCAGGACGGATCGGTGAACCTGGCAGGGTGAAGATAAGGTAGGAAGATCTTCAGGGGCTTAGTGTTAGGTTTATTTAAGGGGGGTTTGGGTTAGATTAGGGGTATGTGGGTGGTGGGTTGTAATGTTGGGGGGGGGATTGTATGTTTTTTTTTACAGGCAAAAGAGCTGAAATCTTTGGGGCATGCCCCGCAAAGGGCCCTGTTCAGGGCTGGTAAGGTTAAAGAGCTTTGAACTTTAGTAACTTAGAATAGGGTAGGGCATTTTTTTATTTTGGGGGCTTTGTTATTTTATTAGGGGGCTTAGAGTAGGTGTAATTAGTTTAAAATTGTTGTAAAATTTTTCTTATGTTTGTAAATATTTTTTTATTTTTTGTAACTTAGTTCTTTTTTATTTTTTGTACTTTAGCTAGTTTATTTAATTGTATTTATTTGTAGGAATTGTATTTAATTTATTTATTGATAGTGTAGTGTTAGGTTAATTGTAGGTAATTGTTGGTAGTTTATTTAATTAATTTATTGATAGTGTAGTGTTAGGTTTAATTGTAACTTAGGTTAGGATTTATTTTACAGGTAATTTTGTAATTATTTTAACTATTTTAGCTATTAAATAGTTCTTAACTATTTAATAGCTATTGTACCTGGTTAAAATAAATACTAAGTTACCTGTAAAATAAATATAAATCCTAAAATAGCTATAATATAATTATAATTTATATTGTAGCTATATTAGGATTTATTTTACAGGTAAGTATTTAGCTTTAAATAGGAATCATTTATTTAATAAGAGATAATTAATTTCGTTAGATGTAAATTATATTTAATTTAGGGGGGTGTTAGGGTTAGGGTTAGACTTAGCTTTAGGGGTTAATACATTTATTAGAATAGCGGTGAGCTCCAGTCGGCAGATTAGGGGTTAATAATTGAAGTTAGGTGTCGGCGATGTTAGGGAGGGCAGATTAGGGGTTAATACTATTTATAATAGGGTTAGTGAGGCGGATTAGGGGTTAATAACTTTATTATAGTAGCGCTCAGGTCCGGTCGGCAGATTAGGGGTTAATAAGTGTAGGCAGGTGGAGGCGACGTTGTGGGGGGCAGATTAGGGGTTAATAAATATAATATAGGGGTCGGCGGTGTTAGGGGCAGCAGATTAGGGGTACATAGGGATAATGTAAGTAGCGGCGGTTTACGGAGCGGCAGATTAGGGGGTTAATAATAATATGCAGTGTCAGCGATAGTGGGGGCGGCAGATTAGGGGTTAATAAGTGTAAGGTTAGGGGTGTTTAGACTCGGGGGTACATGTTAGAGTGTTAAGTGCAGACGTAGGAAGGGTTACCGCATAGCAAACAATGGGGCTGCGTTAGGAGCTGAACGCGGCTTTTTTGCAGGTGTTTGGTTTTTTTTCAGCTCAAACAGCTCCATTGTTTCCTATGGGAGAATCGTGCACGAGCACGTTTTTGAGGCTGGCCGCTTGCGTAAGCAACTCTGGTATCGAGAGTTGAAGCTGCGTTAAAAATGCTCTACGCTCCTTTTTTGGAGCCTAACGCAGCCATTCTGTGGACTCTCAATACCAGAGTTATTTTTATGGTGCGGCCAGAAAAAAGCCGGCGTTAGTTTTTCGGGTCGTTACCGACAAAACTCCAAATCTAGCCGATAGAATTTGATGGTATACAGGAAGAAAAGGCCCATCAAGTCTACCCTATATTATTATTATCAGTTATTTTGTAGAGTGCAACAGATTCTACAGCAATATGAACATAGGTATGACATGCAAGGAAGTATTTATAGGAGACACATGGGTAGAGGGCCCTGCCAAGAGTTGCACTGTTTTAAATCAGCTCTAATGAAGCTGACCTACAGAACAGCTGGGCTCGTAGGCTTACATGCTAGGGGGTTTCAGGGAATAAAGTAGAAGAGGAGCTAAGGTAAGAAAATGTTATTGAAAAGGGTTAATTCTGTGCCTATAGTAATGTTTCTATTACAATGTTATGCCGGCCCACTGGGATGAACCCTTTTTTTTTACAATTCCAATTAATACCCAATCAGTGTGTGTGTGTCATATGACACTCTTGAAGTCCAGAGGAAGCCTATGTAGAGAGTGGTTGGGACTGCTTTCTATGTCACAGCTCAGCCAAAAGAGGAAATGAATGGGGGGGGGGGGGGGGGCGGAGGAACAGACGATACCAAGTAGGATTATAAATCTTGTATTATAAAATATATATATACTTTAAAAAATAATAATAATAATTATGGAATTATGCTTGTACACTAATATATTTTTAATTGCATCATTCTTAAAGTGTGAAATTTACAATCACTTTAATGCTTCTGTGCAGTTTGGTATAAGGGTTAGAAGGAGGGAGAGTAGTAGGAAGTGCTGTGATGTTACACATGAGGAGATGATGGTCAGAAAGAGAAAAAGGGGAATTTGTGAAGTCTGAGAGGGTGCATTGATAGCTGAAAATCTGTTCAAGGGAGTGTCCATCTTTGTGAGTGAGAGATTAAGTCCATTGTGAGAGACCTTAAGAGGAAGTGAGCTTATTTATCCAGACTCTGTAATGGTTATTTCTCAAATTTGTATATTTATTGGTCTCTATTGTTTTAGTGTAACATTTACTTTTAGTGAAAAGTTCATGGCTGCCTAATTTAGGGCTAGATTACAAATGAAGTGCTAATTTATCGGGCGCCTGCAAGTGGGCAAATTCCCCATTGCAAGTGGTTTGTTATTGCTACCATGAGTTTGCGGTAGCAATTAGCGCTCAAAAAATTATCCATAGTTCAGACCTCTGGTTAATTTCTTAAATGCCCCCTAATTGCCCCCAAAATCACATGTGAGGTCCCTTTTTTAATTTTAGCAAACAAAAACTACACTAGGCAATTTTTGGGGGCTAAAGTTGGAGGGAGTGGGGTGTTATAAAAAAAAAACGGCACTCAAAAGTGCCTTTACTTTGTGGTCTATGGGGACTTTTGTTCCCTGTAAATATATATGTATATCCTCATATACATATATATGTATGTGTTAATATGTGTATATACACACATTTTTACATATAAATATATATTTATATAATTATATACATATATATTTATATTTGTCGCCCATCGCTGCACGACTTACCCCCTTCACTGCATTAGTTCTCATGCTGTGTCTCACACGTTATGAGAACGAGGCTCCCATTGGAGCCTATGGAAGCACACTCTCGTAAACTCAATGCTTTCATGCAATGCAAACGTGAGGTCGCGTTCACATTGCACCTCACTTAGCAGCGTATATTTGTGTGCACTGGTATTACTAAGTTTAGCAAAAATATAGCTTTTGCAGAAATGTTATTTTAAGTTCAACTTGTAATCTAGCCCATAATGTTATCAAGTAAATAATGTCATACTGTCCATTTGCAGATACACTCATTTTCTCTGTTTTGTTAACCTTTACATTTTTTAGATAGAAGTTTTAGTTCTGCTTCTTTATCGTTCGAAAACACTTTGTAGCGTATTATTTTCTTTGTACAATTTATACTATGTTAACAATGGATAAAGAAAAAAAATAACAAAATCCACATATTCAGATAATTGCCCACAATTGAAGCGAACGCACAGCATCCGCTGTCTGCATTTACCAATTACTTGTGCAGCCACACCCCCCTGCTCTTGCAAAACTAATAGCACAAGAATAGGGCCTGCTAATTAGCCTTCTCAGATCTGATCAGGATCAATTAACTTCACCACCAAAAAGACGGCTGATTCTTATCTAGTATTGTAGGCTCACTTGCATGATCATGCATCACTGAGGCTTCAAAACTACAACTACAACTTCATAAACGGAAACCAAAAACTCTATATTTCAGACCTCTTGGTTTTCCAGGTGGAATTTCCAATTGCTTGTGGAAGAACACAGCTATCTTTGAATGTATATAACAATATTATAATTTATATTGTTTTGGATATGCTGATGTTTTATTGTGTTTATTTTACTATTATATTCATGTGTGAAGATTTCTGTGTGATCTCTGCTTACACTATTATAGGCACTTTTAGGCACTCTTATAGATGGTTTAAGCCTCCTGGAGATATTCTTCCCTAATTCTGATTTCTGAACCATCTTTTAGGGTTTCTTGTATCCTCATTCTGAGAGTGGTTGACCTTTCTAATTGTATCATTTGTTTTATTATCATTTACTTATTTTATTGAATTTGTATAGTGCCACAAAATTCTTTAGTGCTGGGTATATAAGTAGAGCTATGCAATGGCAAAGGTTTGTGGTAAATGAAACACATTTTTATAGTAGTAGAAGGCCCCTCTTCTTGAGAGCTTACAGTCTACAAAGGTTCAGAGTAGGCAGACATAAGACTTGGGGGTAACATAGTAACATAGTAGATGAGGTTGAAAAAAAGATAGAAGTCCATCGAGTTCAACCAATACAAATCTAATATACTTACAAAAAACCTCCAGTTGAGCTGAAATTAATTCCATTAAAAGGTTACCAATTTAACACAAGCAATCATATCCATGAATTCTGTTTCTAGACAGAAATGTATCTAAAGCATTTTTAAATGTATCTAAGGTATTGGCATTCACTACCTCCTTTGGTAATAAGTTCCACAATTTTATTGCTTTCAATGAAAAAACTTTTCCGTTGCAGGAGATTAAATCTACTTTCCTCCAGCCTTAAATTGTGACCTCTTGTCACAAACAATTTTCATGGAATAAACAGAGCTTCTGCCATCTCTGTATATGAGCCTTAAATATATTTATATAAGGTAATCATGTCACCTCTCAAGTGCCTTTTTTTCTAGAGAAATCAGACCCAGTTTGGCTAACCTCTCCTCATAGCTTAAAGGGACAGTCCTAGTCCAAAAAAAACTTTCATGATTCAGGTAGGGCATTGTAATTTAAAAAAAATTTCCAATTTACTTTTATCACCAATTTTTCTTTGTTCTCTTGGTATTCTTAGTTGAAAGCTTAACCTAGGAGGTTCATATGCTAATTTCTTAGAACTTGAAGGCCGCCTCTTAAGAATGCATTTTAACAGGTTTTTCACCACTAGAGGGTGTTAGTTCATGTTTTTCATATCGATAACACTGTGCTCGTGCACATGAAGTTACCTGGGAGCCATCACTGATTGGCTAAACTGCAAGTCTGTCAAAAGAACTGAAATAAAGGGGCAGTCTGCAGAGGCTTAGATACAAGATAATCACAGAGGTAAAAAATATATAAATATAAACTGGGTTGGTTATGCAAAACTAGGGAATGGGTAAACAAGGGATTATCTATCTTTTAAAACAATAACAATTCTGGTTTAGACTGTCCCTTTAAATTCTCCATTCTCCTTATTAGCTTTGTGGCCCTTATCTGAACGTTCTAAAGATCTGCAATGTCTTGTTTTTAGATTGGTCCCCAGAACTGCACTCTATAGTGGTCTTACCAGGGATTTATATAGTGACAGAATTATGCTTTCCTCCCTAGAATCAATGTCTCTTTTAATACATGCTAGTATCTTATTAGCCTTAGAAGCCACTGCCCTGCATTGTGAACCCATTTTTAGCTTCTATCTATTACTATTCACAAATCTCTTTCCTCCTCTGATTGGCTATGCCTGTTCCCATTTAAATTATACATTGCCTGCTTATTTTTACTTCCAAAATGTAGAATGTAGCATTTTCCCGTATTGAATCTCATTTTCCATTTACCTGCCCATACTTGTAATTTTTGCAGATCCCCTTGTAATGCTAGTTTATCCTGCTTTGACCTTATGACCTTATACAACTTTGTATCATCTGCAAAAATAGAGATGTTGCTATTTAATCCTTGCTCTAAATCGTTCATAAAAATATTTAAAAAGAACAGGGCCAAGCACTGATCTCTGGGGGACTCTACTGATTACCTTTGTCCAATCTGAGTATGATCCATTTACTACTACTTGTTGCTCCCTGTCTTTTATCCAGTTATTTATCCATGAGCTAACATTTTCAACTATTTCCAGTCCCTTAATTTTGTACATGAATGTTCTCATGTGGCACTGTATCAAACACCTTTGCAAAATCTAAGTATATCACATCAACTGATTCCCCTTTATCTATATTTTTGCTTACTTCCACGTAGAATCTAATTAGATTAGTTTGACATGATCTATTTCTCATAAAACCATGCTGATTTGAACTCAGAATCTTGTTTACATGAATATACTCATCAATATAATCCCTTCAAGTATCTTCACCAATATTGATGTCAGACTAACTGGTCTATTGCTTCCTGGATCAGCCCTGCGTCTCTTTTTAAAGAGTGGCACCACATCAGTTTTCCGCCTATCCAGGGGTACTATGCCTGAGGATAATGAGTCTTGAAAAATTAAGAGTAGAGGGTAGCTTGTAAAAAAATGTTTTACAAATCATGATGGACTAACTTACTTAAAGGGCCATAATACCCAAATGTTTAAACACTTGAAAGTGATGCAGCATAGCTGTAAAAAGCTGATTAGAAAATATCACCTGAACATCTCTATGTAAAAAAGAAAGATATTTTACCTCAAAAGTTCCTCAGTAGCCACCTCCCATTGTAAAGGATTTCTAAGCAGCATTTTAGTGTGTTTGTCCTGGGACATCTGAAGGGACTAGCATCGTGCACTCTCATATTATTTCACCAATCAGGTAAAGGAAGCTTACTATGAAATCTCATGAGAGTTAAGTGAAATCTCATGAGATCACAGTAAGAGTTCATGACCTCAGCACTGCTGATGCTGATTGGCTGCTGTTCATTTCTTCATTTTTTAAATTTGTTTACCTGCAGCTGGGAGCAGCTGAGTATAACTTTTTACACAGAACTTACTCTGGTGAGCTGAGGAGATTGTGAGGTAAAATATCTTCCTTTTTTACATAGAGATGCTCAGGTGATATTTTCCTGTCAGCTTTTACAGTTATACTGCATCAGTTTCAAGTGATTTAGCATATGAGTATTATGTCCCTTTAAGGGAGAAATTACCCTTTTAGCCACTTTACATATAAAAATGAGGGGCTGTCTACAGCTACTAGTGAGCCATAGATGTCAGGTTCTCAAGCACGGTAGGAGCCATACTAAACTTTCTGCATGATGGGTGCTCAAAGTTCCTGGATTACCTGTCTGACTCTCATACTGAGAAATGTTATCTATGGATTGATTTGCTGACTTATGAACTTTGAAACTTTATCCTGATTTTTGCTCTAGTCTGCTCCTCCGGCAATCAGGCCTGGGTTTGGATTACTCATCTAGTTCTTACTTGTGGCCTGTTCTCGAATTACCTTTCTGCTGCACTGACTGGTTCCCACTTTCCATTCTCTGCACTACTGGCTCCAGTTGATAAACCAGGTAATCTTTTATTTACCTTATAAGACAAGAAATGTTATATAGTGGGAACACATTCCCCCTCCCCTGATTGCTATATTCATCTCATTTGCACTGAGGTAAATTTAAATAAGGAGATTAAATTTAGAATTGTGTGCGTTATAGTCTCAATTATATTTACTTAAAAATATTCTAAAAACAAGTTTGTTCAATCATTCAAAATATATAGACAAATGCAGAATGTGGCTTCAAAAATATATACATAGCAAAGTGCACAACCTTGCACATTCTGTTTTTGATGTTGTTCCATAATGATGTACATAAAAAGTGTAGACTTATGCACAAATATACAACTGTTTACTACACCAAGGGGTCGATATATCAAGCTCCGTATGGAGCTTGATGCCCCTTGTTTCGGCTTGCCGGAAACAGGAGTTATAAAGCAGCGGTCATAAATACGATAGGGTTGATTTACACCCCCTGCTAGTGGCCAATTGGCCGTGAATCTGCAGGGGGCGCATTGCACCAGCAGTTCACAAGAACTGCTGGTGCAATGATAAATGCCAACAGCGTATGCTGTCAGCATTTATCGATGTGCAATCTGTGTAAACAAATAACAAAAGCACAAACTCTGACTCAAGTGTTGTTTCATTAAATTCACAATAAGCACTAATACAAATGCACTTACTAGAGTTAAAATAATAATCCGCCTGTCAATTCATCAAGTCCACTGAATTCCTGCAAATGATCCAGGCCCTTTCACGGTTCTATAGTCCCTGATACGGATTCACCAATCTCGACAGGACCACCGTGAGCTGTTTGTCACTTTGGAAACATGTTGAGGAGCATGCAGTCCTGATTTCGTTTGCAGTGACAAACAGCCCATGGTGGTCCTGTCGAGATCGTTGAATCCGTAGCAGGGACTATAGAACCGTAAAAGGGTCCGGATCATTTGCAGGAATTCAGTGGACTTGATGAATTGACAGGCAGATTATTATTTTAACTCTAGTAAGTGCATTTGTATGAATGCTTATTGTGAATTTAATAAAACCACACCTGAGTCGGAGTTTGCACTTTTGTTATTTGTTTACACAGATTGTTCAGCTTTCTTCTGAAGTAAGAAGAAATCAGGTAGAAGAGCAGCAGTTCCTGGGTTTTCAATATAAACTCTATCGGCTAGATTTAGAGTTGGGCGGTAGCCGTCAAAACAAGCGTTAGAGGCTCCTAACGCTGGTTTTTACCGCCCTCTGGTATTTGGAGTCAGTCAGGAAAGGCTCTAATGCTCACTTTGCAGCCACGACTTTTCCATACCGCAGATCCCCTTACGTCAATTGCGTATCCTATCTTTTCAATGGGATCTTTCTAACGCCGGTATTTAGAGTCGTGGCTGAAGTGAGCATTAGAAATCTAACGACAAAACTCCAGCCGCAGAAAAAAACAGTAGTTAAGAGCTTTCTGGGCTAACGCCGGTTTATAAAGCTCTTCACTACTGTGCTCTAAAGTACACTAGCACCCATAAACTACCTATGTACCCCTAAACCGAGGTCCCCCCACATCGCCGCCACTCTATTAATTTTTTTTTAACCCCTAATCTGCCGACCGCACACTGCTGCCACCTACATTATCCCTATGAACCCCTAATCTGCTGCCCCTAACACTGCCGACCCCTATATTATATTTATTAACCCCTAATCTGCTGCCCCCGCTATCGCTGACCCCTGCATATTATTATTAACCCCTAATCTGCCGCTCCGTACACCACTGCCACCTACATTATAGCTATGTACCCCTAATCTGCTGCGCCTAACACCGCCGACCCCTATATTATATTTATTAACCCCTAATCTGCCCCCCTCAACGTCGCCTCCACCTGCCTACACTTATTAACCCCTAATCTGCCGAGCGCACCGCACCGCTACTATAATAAAGTTATTAACCCCTAATCCGCCTCACTCCTGCCTCAATAACCCTATAATAAATAGTATTAACCCCTAATCTGCCCTCCCTAACATCGCCGACACCTAACTTCAAGTATTAACCCCTAATCTGCCGATCGGAGCTCACCGCTACTCTAATAAATTTTTAATCCCTAAAGCTAATTCTAACCCTAACCCTAACACCCCCCTAAATTAAATATAATTTTATTCTAACGAAATAAATTAACTCTTATTAAATAAATTATTCCTATTTAAATCTAAATACTTACCTGTAAAATAAACCCTAATATAGCTACAATATAAATAATAATTATATTGTAGCTATTTTAAGATTAATATTTATTTTACAGGCAACTTTGTATTTATTTTAACCAGGTACAATAGCTATTAAATAGTTAAGAACTATTTAATAGTTACCTAGTTAAAATATTTACAAAATTACCTGTAAAATAAATCCTAACCTAAGTTACAATTAAACCTAACACTACACTATCAATAAATTAATTAAATAAAATACCTACAATTATCTACAATTAAACCTAACACTACACTATCAATAAATTAATTAAATACAATACCTACAAATAAATACAATTAAATAAACTAACTAAAGTACAAAAAATAAAAAAGAACTAAGTTACAAAAAATAAAAAAATATTTACAAACATTAGAAAAATATTACAACAATTTTAAACTAATTACACCTACTCTAAGCCCCCTAATAAAATAACAAAGCCCCCCAAAATAAAAAAATGCCCTACCCTATTCTAAATTAAAAAAGTTCAAAGCTCTTTTACCTTACCAGCCCTGAACAGGGCCCTTTGCGGGGCATGCCCCAAAGAATTCAGCTCTTTTGCCTGTAAAAAAAACACATACAATACCCCCCCCAACATTACAACCCACCACCCACATACCCCTAATCTAACCCAAACCCCCCTTAAATAAACCTAACACTAAGCCCCTGAAGATCTTCCTACCTTATCTTCACCATGCCAGGTTCACCGATCCGTCCTCGGAAGTCTTGATCCAAGCCTCGGAAGTCTTGATCCAAGCCCAAGCGGGGGGCTGAAGAGTGACGTCCATCCTCGGGCTGCAGTCTGGATCCAAGCGGCGGCTGAAGAAATCCATCATCGGGCTGAAGTCGGAAATCCATCATCGGGATGAAGTCTTCTATCAAGCAGCATCTTCAATCTTCTTTCTTCCGGAGCGGAGCCATCTTCTTCCCTGCCGATGCGGATCCATCCTCTTCTAATGACGCCTACTAGCCAAATGACGGTTCCTTTAAATGATGTCATCCAAGATGGCGTCCGTCGAATTCCGATTGGCTGATAGGATTCTATCAGCCAATCGGAATTAAGGTAGGAAAATTCTGATTGGCTGATGGAATCAGCCAATCAGATTCAAGTTCAATCCGATTTGCTGACCTGATCAGCCAATCAGATTGAGCTCACATTCTATTGGCTGTTCCGATCAGCCAATAGAATGCAAGCTCAATCTGATTGGCTGATTCCATCAGCCAATCAGAATTTTCCTAACCTTAATTCCGATTAGCTGATAGAATCCTATCAGCCAATCGGAATTCGATGGACGCCATCTTGGATGACGTCATTTAAAGGAACCGTCATTCGGCTAGTAGGCGTCGTTAGAAGAAGATGGATCCACGTCGGCTGGGAAGAAGATGGCTCCGCTCCAGTCCGGAAGAAAGAGATTGAAGATGCTGCTTGATAGAAGACTTCATCCCGATGATGGACTTCCGACTTCAGCCGATAATGGATTTCTTCAGCCGCCGCTTGGATCCAGACTTCAGCCCGAGGATGGACGTCACTCTTCAGCCCCCCGCTTGGGCTTGGATCAAGACTTCCGAGGCTTGGATCAAGACTTCCGAGGACGGATCGTTGAACCTGGCATGGTGAAGATAAGGTAGGAAGATCTTCAGGGGCTTAGTGTTAGGTTTATTTAAGGGGGGTTTGGGTTAGATTAGGGGTATGTGGATGGTGGGTTGTAATGTTGGGGGGGTATTGTATGTGTTTTTTTACATGCAAAAGAGCTGAATTCTTTGGGGCATGCCCCGCAAAGGGCCCTGTTCAGGGTTGGTAAGGTAAAAGAGCTTTGAACTTTTTTAATTTAGAATAGGGTAGGGCATTTTTTTATTTTGGGGGGCTTTGTTATTTTATTAGGGGGCTTAGAGTAGGTGTAATTAGTTTAAAATTGTTGTAATATTTTTCTAATGTTTGTAAATATTTTTTTATTTTTGTAACTTAGTTCTTTTTTATTTTTTGTACTTTAGTTAGTTTATTTCATTGTATTTATTTGTAGATATTGTATTTAATTAATTTATTGATAGTGTAGTGTTAGGTTTAATTGTAACTTAGGTTAGGATTTATTTTACAGGTAATTTTGTAATTATTTTAACTATTTTAGCTATTAAATAGTTCTTAACTATTTAATAGCTATTGTACCTGGTTAAAATAAATACAAAGTTACCTGTAAAATAAATATAAATCCTAAAATAGCTATAATATAATTATAATTTATATTGTAGCTATATTAGGGTTTATTTTACAGGTAAGTATTTAGCTTTAAATAGGAATAATTTATTTAATAAGAGTTAATTTATTTAGTTAGATTTAAATTATATTTAACTTAGGGGGGTGTTAGTGTTAGGGTTAGACTTAGCTCTAGGGGTTAATCCATTTATTACAGTAGCGGCGAGATTCGGTCGACTGATTAGGGGTTAATAATTTAAGTTAGGTGTCGGCGATGTTAGGGAGGGCAGATTAGGGGTTAATACTATTTATTATAGGGTTATTGAGGCGGGAGTGAGGCGGATTAGGGGTTAATAACTTTATTATAGTAGCGGTGCGGTGCGCTCGGCAGATTAGGGGTTAATAAGTGTAGGCAGGTGGAGGCGACGTTGAGGGGGGCAGATTAGGGGTTAATAAATATAATATAGGGGTCGGCGGTGTTAGGCGCAGCAGATTAGGGGTACATAGCTATAATGTAGGTGGCAGCGGTGTACGGAGCGGCAGATTAGGGGTTAATAATAATATGCAGGGGTCAGCGATAGCGGGGGCGGCAGATTAGGGGTTAATAAGTGTAAGGTTAGGGGTGTTTAGACTCGGGGTTCATGTTAGGGTGTTAGGTGCAGACTTAGGAGGTGTTTCAGCATAGCAAAGAATGGGGCTGCGTTAGGAGCTGAACGCTGCTTTTTTGCAGGTGTTAGGTTTTTTTTCAGCTCAAACAGCCCCATTGTTTTCTATGGGGGAATCGTGCACGAGCACGTTATTGAAGCTGGCCGCGTCCGTAAGCAACGCTGGTATCTAGAGTTGCAGTGGCGGTAAATATGCCTGTACGCTCCCTTTTTGGAGCCTAACACAGCCATTCTGTGAACTCTAAATACCAGCGGTATTTAAAAGGTGCGGGAGAAAAAAAGCATGCGTAGCTAACGCACCCCTTTGGCCGCAGAACTCTAAATCTAGCCGTATATATGATATCCATTAAATTCAAGAGTGCACTGCTGTAAAAAGACTCTAATCCAGGAACTGGTATTGTTAAATTTACAATATTATAGGTCATTTATGTTATAGGAATTACGAACTGGGAGTTTATACATATTGGTTTGTTATTTACATTTTTATGAAGGCTATTATTTTAAGGGAGCGTAAAATTAATTCTTATTTATAACACTATATATTAAATGGTGTTCCCGACCATATGAATCATATCCCTATTTTATAAGCATATTCTCAATTTTTTCGCTATCAATATTTTAATATTTTTTATTTTCTATTTATACTATTTACATTACTTAAATACATTATTAACTATTAGTGGTTTTATATCTTATCTACACCAGCGCCTATATATATTTTTCTATAATTTATCAATGTGCAGTGGACATGATACGCTACATCGTATCATGTCTGCTTGCACTATAATAAATATACCCCCTTGATTGTATTTAAAATAATTAACTCACACATTCTTATACTTGATTATAATTTTACATCAGAATTTATAAAAACGGAAACAAGTCAGGGGGGCCTATCAATCAAGCTCCGTACGGAGCTTGATGCCCTGTGTTTCTGGCGAGTCTGCAGACTCGCCAGAAACAGCAGTTATGAAGCAGCGGTCACAAAGACCGCTGCTCCATAACCTGTCCGCCTGCTCTGAGCAGGCGGACAGACATCGCCGGAAATCAACCCAATCGAGTACGATCGGGTTGATTGACACCCCCCTGCTGGCGGTCCATTGGTCGCAGGGGACAGTCTGCAGGGGACAGCGTTGCACCAGCAGCTCTTGTGAGCTGCTGGTGCAATGCTGAATGCGGCGAGTGTATTGCTTACCGTATTCAGCGAGGTCTGGCGGACCTGATCCGCACTGTCGGATCAGGTCTGCCAAACTTTCTTAAATAGGGGCCAGGGTGTTAGAAGAAAGTTTATTTTTTTAATATTGAAATTGGGAATATTTGAGTTTTTTTAATGTTACAAATTAAAAAGTATATATCAGTAAAAGAAAAAATATGAGTCAGAGATGTGAAATGTGAGATTTTAAATTAAAGTTGATATCAAGTAAAAAGAGAAAACTAATTTTGTCTTTTATTACAAAAAAAATGTAATAATTGTTTAATAACACAAAAATCTCCTGACTAATCAGACCCTTTTCAGCAAGAATTACCAAAGTTGTTTTAGCCTTGAGTACAGCTTCCGTCTACAACACTGAGCACTCCACATACTACAAAGGATTTTCAATTATAGAAACCCCATCTTAGGGCCAGATTAAAAGTGGAGCGGAATTTAACGCTCCCGCTCACAAGCTAACTTCGCTAGAAGTGAGCTTTTTGCGATCGTCGGGTAGCGCTTGTATAAAAATTTGAAAGTATAAGTTTTTGGTCACGCGCTAACCCGATGTGCACAAAAAGCCAAAGTTAGGATATTGTGCGCATGTTAAAGTATTTTCTCATAGAAATCAATGGAGCAAAAAAAGTGGCGAAAAAACACCCTACTCGCGTGCAAACCCAATTGCATATTCTCAAGTGCCCTAACCCGACATGAAAAAATCTATATTTCTTGTTCCAATGTTCTTCACATCATGTATATTTATGTATCTGAAAGTTAAAGCCCTTTGCCTGCATTTTTTTTTCTAACACCTGAAACCTTATATCTTTGAGCCCTAATAACTTTTGTTGTGCCATTTTTTAAGATAATTGTGGTATTATTATGAGTGTAACTGTATTTTTAATGTATTTTTGATGTGACACTTTTTTGTTTTGTGAAAGTTAACCAGAACTCTGAGGACGTGTTATCATGACGAGCATTAACTTCAATTGCGCTCTATCAATCGCATTTACTTTTAACTTGTAATACACGTGCTGCACCCGACATGTGCAAACTGCATACTCATGCATTACATTCTTTAACTTTATGCTGATATTTCTTCTGCCAGTACAACCAAAATACAATTTTTCATAATAATTTATGAAAGAGGTATAAGCACTTTATTTTTGTTTAGTTATGGTTTTTGTTTAGTTGTGGTTACACACAAAAAAAAATTGTGGTACAGTTTATTGAAAATTGATCCTTAAAGTGCAATTAAATTTCAGAAATAAAATTGCACCTATGCATCTTATAATGTTTGTGTGTCATGTTTTTGTCTAAACGTTTCTGTTAAATATTCTTAAATATTAGTATTCATAGTTCAAAATGCCTTTTATTGCCCCCACAGACCAACAGCTTCTGTTTTCAAATTCACAACAAGCATTATCGCCATTTTCCCTTGATTATTCAGCTCGCTTTTGAGCTATATTGCCTGCCTGGTTTAAATTATTATTGTATTTTTTATAATTATAAGTTATAATATAAATACAAAAAGTTCTGTTTATTCATTTTAATTAATTGTTTTAATAACTTTACATATCCATTTAAAATGTATTTACCTGTTGTTTTGTTTTTTTTAGTTATCTGAAGTTTCTTTTTCTTGGTATAAATATAAATATTGTACCGAAAAACCATCAGACATATACAGAAATATTTATTTTCTGAATAAATAGAACATATTCTTCTATGTGAAGAACATTGGAATGTGAAATATTAATATTTCATGTCAGGTTAGCGCACTTAGTTAAACACAATCCGCTTTGAGCACGAGTATGGGTTTTAGTATATTTTTCTACTTTTCACACTCCATTTAAGTCTATAGGAAAATACGTTGACACAGTTAGGTTATTTGAGGTTTGGATTTTTTACTTTTACTCTACCCAATGGGGTTAAAAAGCTTACTTCTAGTGTAGTTAGCGCACCAGGATCGGCACACTGCTTACTACAGAAATTCTCTGTTTACATTGTATATGTCATTGACAGAGGAATATTCAAATGTGGAAGAAGTCTAATAGCTCTATCGGTAGTCAGGTAATTGGCTGAGCCATGCTCAGATGAAAAGCAAGCAAAAAATAGATCAACTATGTGGGCGGTTGTGGGAGGCAGACATTTCTACACTGCTGTGATTAATAATGCAAGCAATTTTTAAATAACAAAAAAAACAAACAAGCTATGATTACTGCCCCCTTAATGCTACATTAGAATAATGCCAGAACCGTATTACATAGCTTAAAAAAAACTGAAAATAAGTTATGATTGTATATTTCATTTTATGCATCTGATTATAAGTAATTAATACACTGATATGTAAACAAGGTCATATTTCAATTATATTTAGTCATTTAGAACTTTTTTAATTAACCATTACAATACTTATAAAATACAATACAGGTGGCCCTCGGTTTACAACGGTTCAATTTGCACCGTTTCAGAAAAACAACTTTTTTTTCCAGTCATGTGACTGTTATTGAAAAGCATTGAGAAGCAGTGCATTAATTAAAATAGCCAGTAGGTGGAGCTGTCTGCTTGTGTTGCAGCAAAGATATGCAAGCCAAGCACACAAGCAGGCTGAATTTAATCAGTGTAGCTAGCTAGACCTGAGCTATCGAGCAGCTTTCAAAGGAACGAGATCTTCCTGTCTATAAATCCGTCCAGATTGGAATGCATAGAAAGAATTGTTTGCAAAAAATGCAAGTAAAGTCTGTGTTGTGTGATTTTTATTAGGTTTATAATGCTGTTTTAGCAAATGTTTTTGTTCATTTAACTTAGTTTAATTATATAGTCTGTGTCTAATGCTGTTTAGCATTTAAAGTCTTCATTTCAAAGCTTTAAAAATAATGTATTAGGTGTTACTTATGAAAATTTTGAGAGGGGCCTGGAACCTAACTCCCTCACTTCCCATTGATTTACATTATAAACTGGGTTTCAATTTACAACGGTTTCGATTTACAACCATTCCTTCTGGAACCTAACCCCGGCGTAAACTGAGGGCTACCTGTAAAATAATATCAATATTAAGAAGTGAGCCAAGCGCATGCAAATAAAGTAATTGAAGGAAATGTCTAACCAACAAGCCATTCAAAAAAATGAAAGAGCCCAGTTTCAACAGTAGGCTTATTTACCATTCTGATTGTCAGATCACAGTAACTAATAATAACTGCCTTCATGTTTCTATCTATAAGAGATAACCCATGATATTTAATTTTGACAAAAAAGAAGATGAAACTGGATTTGTTGCATAATGGTTGAAAGATTCCTTTATGAGAGCAATTAAGTTAAATTGGAGAATCTTGTTGGGACATAATAGTGGGGGAGTCATGTCACTATTTATGCTAAATTGTGGTGGGGAGGGTTACAGGTTGCAGATTGTGTCTAATCTAATTAGACAGTCATGAATAGGGTAAATTGTGATGGTGTAAGCTCACTGATAGGGTTAATTGCAATGATAGGCTAACTGTTGCATACTTGGCATTCTAGCCTGCTAAACATAATAATGTCAAACCTATTATCTTAAATGTATTGTATGTTACTACTTCTTGTTTTCTGCACATCTGAGTCTTGAGCGTGTTGGACTGCCAGTTGATGATGATGATGATGGCAATGGCTCTTCCACAGTTAATAGTCGAATATGTGTATATATAAATTATTTTAATTTCCCTTTGAATTAATAACATGAAATACAATTATTTATTTTATTGAATGTTTTGAAAAACAAATATGGGCTAGATTACGAGTGGCGTGCTCAGGTGTGAATGGGGAGCATGATATATAATCATGTATATATTAATAGGTGTAAATATATATGTATGCAACAATCTATCATATATATATTTTTTTTTTTTTTGAGAGTACATAGAACATATTATGTTATATGCAGAACATTGGATTATGAAATATGCAATATTATCTTATGTTGTGCTTTTTTAAGTAAATGTTTGGGTGACTTGTGGGGTTTTTTTCAACTTTTTAGGCTCCATTGAAGTCTATGGGGGAATTCGCTTTTGCGTTCACAACTTCTCAAAGTCTATTTGTTACTGTGACATCATTGTGAACACAAGAGAACACGCTTTTCACTTTCATCTCGTAATACAATCATGAATCTCCAAGCACAAAAAAATACTTCTAGCGGTTTTAACGCTTGAACATGAGCGCAAACTACTGCTCCACTAGTAATCTAGCCCTATAAAGGTTCTCTGAAAAAAATGTGCAAATTGTTATTGCTAGGAACATTTTAGTTCCTCTATGTAAATCTGACTAATTCACTCCTTACACGCAGAAATAATATTGAAGAAGCTGAGAAGCACATAACTTGGTTCACTCATAAAGTGCCCTCTTCCAGTTGCATTGCATGAAACTGCTTAATCCATTCTTCTGAATTTAAGCAAAGTGAATGACTGTCACAGTGACAGCAAATTTACTCAATCGATTAGGTCATTAATAGATTATACTTGTGATTGAGTGTTTAGATGTCTATTTAAAGCCTCATTTAAGCACTTTTTTCTATGTTTGCATATGGATGGTTATGGTGTTTCTGAGAGTGCCAGTAAGAGAAAGAGAGGGAGAGAGAAAGAACAGAGATAGAGTATAATTATTTTTAACAGATCCATATATGCTGCAATAGCAACACAAATATGAATCTATTGCATTAAAAGAACCGTCTAGTCAAAAATAAACTTTCATAAATCATATAGGGCATGCAATTTTAAACAACTTTCCAAATTACTTTAATCATCAATTTTGCTTTGGTCTCTTAGTATTCTTAATTGAAAGATAAACCTAGGTAAGCTCATATGCTAATTTCTTAGTCCTGGAAGACCACCTCTTATCTGAATGCATTTTTACAGTTTTCCACAACTAGAGGGCGTTAGTTCATGTGTGCCAAATAGATAACATTGTGCTCACACCCGAGGAGTTACCTAGGAGTCCGCACTAATTAGCTACAATGCAAGTCTGTCAAAATAACTGAAATAAGAGGGCAGTCTGCAGAGGCTTAGATATAAGGTAATAACAGAGGTGAAAGCTATATTAATATAACCGTGTTGGTTTTGTAAAATGGGAATGGGTAATAAAGGATTATCTATCTTTTTAAACAACAATAATTCTGGTGTGCACTGTCCCTTTAATTAGGAAAGAATTAGCAAACAAATATAATTGCTATTTTATCTCCAGTTTGTGTTAGTTATTGTAATCTAGTCATGGAGATATATCATATAATTTGTTTAAAAATACCCATAGATTTTAATTCAAACACAATGTAGAAAAACTGACAAGCTTCCTATATAAATATTATCTACCCCTATACATTCCATATTACCATGTCTCCATTCCTCATATTACTCACCTACTAAGCAGAATAGATTATAGCACATTTTTTCCAATAGTAATTTAAAATTAAAACAATTCCAAATGTTGTGGTGATCTTGGTTAAGTATTTATCTACAATACCTAAGGATGTGATTTGTCGCCCTTGAGAACCATCCTTTTAAATACTACCCCCTAAAATATGGAAAGGTTTATAAAAAATGAATGCATGTGTACAACTTGCATTACATATGGGGAAAGAGAGTCAATGGGCGCGATCCGATATAGATCGCAGTTTGCGGCGCAAGCAAGGGAACCCACGTCGCCCGCAGTTTCAGCTCGCAACTCGAGCCATCCAATATGCGGCGCCGTCACTTGCTAAAGTGGCGCAAGTCTCACAAACCAGCGATGTCCAGAAATATGCGTAAGTACAGATTTTTGGAGTCGCCAGTGACTTGCGCCACGTTAGAAACTGCCGGCGCCTATAAAACCTGACTAAAGTCTAAATCACCCGCACTGTCTAACACGCCTCCTAAACATAGACCGACACGTCTAACCCTCTATCCGCTATCCCCCCTCACTATCCTAACAATAAAAAAGCTATTAATCCCTAAACTGCCGCTCCCGTACCCCGCCGCAACCTAATAAAGTTATTAACCCCTAAACCGTCGCTCCCGTACCCCGCCGCCAGCTATATTATCTATATTAACCCTAAGTATATTATAGTTAATATAGGTATTACATTATATATATATTAACTATATTAACCCTAATTATATTAGGGTTAATATAGTTAATATAGTTACTATAGTATTTATATTAACTATATTAACTCTATCTAACCCTAACACCCCTAACTAAATTTATATTAAATTAATCTAATTCATTTATAAACTAAAATATTCCTATTTAAATCTAAATACTTACCTATAAAATAAACCCATACGGCTAGATTTAGAGTTCGGCGGTAGATGGGCTGTTAACGCCACGCGTGTTTTATGTCTAACGCACGTCATTGTTTGACTCCGGTATTTAGAGTTAATATAAGACCATCTAACGATGCTCCTAACGCGTGTATGTCACACGCGTAATCCTGCCCGCGTTAGACAGTCTCCCATAGAGATCAATGGGAAAGGCAAAAAATAGCTTTTTTTACCTAACACTCGATCTCGCGAGAATACGCACAGCTCGGTCATATGACGCATACCACATCATGCACAACAATAACACGCCGCAAATGTCACAACATCAATCAATCAACAAAGCACACAAGCATTACACATTCACAAGCGGGGGAAGTTTTAATACTATTTATACGGGGAATACGCATATACTTTAAGATGCGGAAAATCGCACAATAACAACAAGGAATAAAAAATATATACATACACTAAAAAAAAAATCGCATTCAATATCATTATATATTATGAAAAACATACATATACAACACTTCACGAAGAACACACCATCGCAAATTCACATTTAAAAAGAATACTATTGGACAATGTTAGAGAAAACGACCACTATGACATCATCGCATTCTACACATTCCACAAATACCAACTCAAAATGAGCATGCGCAAATTAACACACCTAATACACATTGCAATAATATTAATTGCTAATAAAGCACACCTGAACACTAATTACAATGGAAATTGGGACATCATTAAACATTTACACAGGGTATATAAGCACCACACAAGCAGGGCTTCTTTGACTGTGTTGCTGGTGGGTCTTTGGAGATTTAAGAATAGAGATTTTGCGAATTTTTGAGAGTGTGTTAGCGTGAGATAGTCAGTTGGTAGTGTTAGCGTGAGAGAGTCAGTTGGTAGTGTTAGCGTGAGATAGTCAGTTGGTAGTGTTAGCGTGAGAGAGTGAGTGAGTTAGTGGGAGTTAGCGGGAGTGGGAGAGAGTCTGTTAGTGGGAGCGTGAGTGAGTTAGTGGGAGTTATTAGTGATAGTTGTTAGTGTGAGCGTCAGTTAGTGGTAGTTAGTGAGCGTTAGTGGGAGTGTTTGTTATTGAGAATTAGAAGTAGTGTTAGTTAGCGAGCGAGTGATTTATCTGTACACTTAACACATTTACACGCAAACACATTCAATACATACATACACTTATCAATAACACTACATACACTCCATACCCCCTACCCCCTCATACTACACTCCATACCCCATTCCTTGTAGTCCCATTCCCTTTCATCCCATTTACTCTTATCCCATACCCCATACCCATCCCATACCCATCCCCTAGTTACATTTAGTTTACATATCCTCCTTTTAGTCTTATTCTTTTCGTTTATTTAAATACTCCTTACCCTCTTTTTTTTTTACATCCCTCACACTTTAAGCACCTTTTTTGTCTTTTTAGTTCTTTATTTTGACCCCCTTTCATTTCATCACACTCACTTTTTTTTGATTATTTGGGGTTTAGTTTAGGGAGGAGATGGAGGCCAGGCAGGGGACAGGTAGAGGGGGGAGTAGAGGGAGGGGGAGAGGAACAGGGCAGGAAGGGGGGCAGGAAGGGGGGCAGGAAGCGGGGGTGGAAGCGGTGGGTGGACCCAGCCACTTGGTTCAAGATGACCAAGTGGCTGGGCCCAGTGGCGGTCAGAGTAGGGCTTCACAGTCCGGGAAACAGAGGGCATCGTCACAGGGGAAGGCCAAGGCGACTAGGGAGGCGAGGTTTACGATGGAGGAGAAGGAGGCCCTCGTAGAGGCCTATATGGCCAGGTATAGGATGCTGCAGCACCAGAAGACTACCCCGACTGACAGGAGGAGGCTCTGGAACGAGATTCGGAATGCAGTCAATGCAGTGGGTGGCCGGAACCGGGATATGGATTCCATCAAACATCGGTACCGGGACTGTAAACTTGAACTTAAAAAAAAGTTAAGCCTGGAGGCCCGACATGCTGCAGGGACCGGTGGCGGCCCTGCCCTTGAAATGGAGTACTGCAGATGGGAGGAAATGTTGCGGCCCAGCATCTCCGAGGTGGAAGTAGTCGGTATCGGAGGAATCGATACCGGGAACCTGCCACTCTCATCTGACGGTAAGCTCATTGAACAATAATTTCACATACGAATGTATTTCAATGGACACTATACGCAAACATTTACTTTCATGATTGAGGTAGCGAATACAATTTGACAAAACATTCAAATGTACTTATATTACATAATTTGAATCATTCTTGAGATATATTTTAATGAAGAAATAGCCATGCACACGGTGAAACAATCACAGGAGGCAGCTATATTCAGCTAACAATCAGAATCTTATAAACATATTTAGATATGCTTTTCATCAAAGAATATCCAGAGAATGAAGCTAATTAGATAACAAAAGTACATTCGAAAGTTTATACTAAATGTATGCTTATAAATCATGAAAGATAAAACATTGGGTTTCATGTGTTAAGGATCAGATTAATGCTATTACGCTGTTTACACGCATTCTATTACTTAGCGGTTACATCAGTATCTAGGCTATAGGTTAGGTGTGCATTTAAACAGACTGAAAACAAACGCAAAAACATTCACATTGACCAGATATCACAAACACTGTTTAGAAAAAGCGGAAATAGAATTGATTGTTTGTTAGATTTCAAAGTGGATTAATGATTCTGCATTTGTAATTGTATCGTAAGCTAAGTCATTTAAAACTTTATTTGCAAATATGCTAATATATACATTTCTTTTTTTCTTTTTTTTTTAATATACAGAGTCTGGGGACGAGGCAGCACAGCCTCCTGCATCTCCCCGGGATGAGAGTGGTGGTGAGGAATTCCCACTTCGGAGGGAAGAGGCCCCCCGTGACGAACAGCGCACGGGAGATGATCAAGAGGCCCCGGAAGCACAGGAGGATCCCGCTGAACCCGCGGAACCCGAGGTCCCTCAAAGACCCGCACTCCGCCGTGCACGGGCACCCCGCCGTGCACGGGTTCAACAGGCACAACAAGAAGAAATAGCGGAGGTGCGGGTTCTACTGGAGTACATAGACCAGATGCGTACCTCCCGGATAGAAAACATAGAAGGACGGCGCAGAATACTTGATGGGCAGAATCAAATAATTCAAGGCCAAACAGAAATAATCAGTATACTGAATACAATACAAGAAGGACAAACAAGAATGTTCAATCTTCATCAGGAAATGTTCACATTTTTCCGGGAGGCGCATGCTGGTCTACCTCCTGTTGCTGGGCCTCTTGTTGCTGGGCCTCTTGCTGCTGGGCCATCTCCTCCTGCCGGCCCATCTCATCATCCTCCTCCTCAGCCATCTACTCCTCCTCCTCCTCAGCCATCTACTCCTCCTCCTCCTCAGCCATCTTCTCCTCCTCATCCATCTTCTCCTCCTCCTCCTCAGCCATCTACTCCTCACCTTGGTCGTCCCAGTACTCTTCCTTCCACTCCTCCCACAACAGCTCCAAGGAGGACTCTTCGGAGTCGGCAGTTGCCTCTCCCAGAGCCTCAGCCCCGTGGGAAGAGGGGAAGGAAGAGGAAGTAAGTATTTTTTTCCATCTTAAATTATTTTTTTTGGGTAATGGATAGGTATGTGATGATGTGGTTTTCATACACTTGTGGACCACACTCTGTATATAATCGACTTCTATGGGACCGGGTCCATGGAGGAAGATTCTTTGCAGAGTGTGGGTTATAAGTGTGTGAAAACCACATCATCACATACCTATCCTTGTTCATGATATTGATTGGTTTCTGTGATGTGATGTCCAAACTGTTTCCCGAATCGCTAACTAAATTACCATAACAATTATCCATGATGGCATATTACTGTTTGAATGCCAATAACACAGCTTAAAGGGACAGTCAGAAAATTATTGATTACAAAGAAAACACTGTATTACGCATTATAAAGTTTGAAACAACAAAACATGGAGAAATACATGTGTGACTTATGTGCTTACCCTTGTATCTATGACTATGAAAAATGACCACTTATTTGTTGTTCTGACATAACAACATTTTAGATATCAATGATCAATACATGGTCAATAATATGCTGTATGAGCACAAGGTTTTACATATACAAATGCTATCCAAATGCCCTCTAGTGCTCAAATTGTATAATGATTACAAGCACTCTTCAAGATTTAAGAAATGAGCACACCAACCTCATAGGTTTAGATAGCAAATTTAAATAAACCCAGACAAATGTTCAATTGTTGAGAAACATTTGATATCCTTGTTATTACAGAATTTACTTTTCGAATAATGTAAAAAAAAATTTTTTCGAAACTGTCCCTTTAACAACATTACATATGCTAACACATTTTAAGCTTGTTGCTATATATACATGTACTTTTTACAAAAAAAAATTTGAAAATAACATTTATATTGACGTGTTAAATAAAGTCTATTTTCTTTAAGAGACATTATTGTGTTAATATTTTATTGTAACTATTTTTATTTTAACAATGAATATGGTTTAAATTCCTTTTAGGAGTGGGGGGGTGAAATATGCTAACAAAAATATATTTGAAGATTAAACTATGTGGATCTCATACATGATACAAAAAAACAACATTTGCATTCAAGGGACAGTATCCTATATTTTTTACATAACTGTATGTAATAGACACTACTACAAACAACAAGATTAACATATACTGATAGCAATATTAAAAAGCTTCAAACACTTGCAAATAAAATAGGGTTAGCTATATTTTAAATATAGATGAACCACCATTACAACCGTAAAACACAATACCCCATCATTAACATATGAAAAGAACCTTTACACAAACTGGACAAAGCTGGAGATGGTACTCACATGAAACTCATTGGCTTTGCGAGGAGTAAGAAAATAACTTACATTTTCTTACAACACAAGACAAAATAAACCTATTTGTTAAACAATGGACTATCTAACTATAGACAAAATCAAATATTTTTATTTATAATGTGAGTGTCTAATGAACCTTTCATAAAATATACAACGAAATTACATTTAGAAGAAGTCGGCATCATATATTTAGCATATGATAAATGCATATTGATTACTTTATTCAAACACAATAGCGCATATTTATTAATTAGATATGTTCAACATTAAACACAACATTAATTTTTAAGAAAAAGGAACATTGTTGACAAACATATTAAACATGGACTGTAGAGATTTGCACTTGCCTAGAAATATCCTATGCATGAAAACATTTTGCTTTCGTTCGTTGATTCAACCAGACATCCAGCAAAAGAGAATGTGTTGGTCTTTATCAGCTACGGGTCAACAATGTAACATGATGCAAATAATACATATTCGCAAGCTTTTTAAAATTGCATGCAGTCACAAACGTTTTTAACGTGCACAAATATTGCGGGACTACGCAATCCAATCACACGTTTTTTTAACTTTACATGTGCCGTCTTAACATGGCGCTTCCTTGATCACGTAAGAACGCCATCCAATGAAAGGCACATTATTGATCACGTAAGAACGCCCCAAAAAAAAAGGCGCATCCTTGATCGCGTCAAAACGCAATCCAATAAAAGGCATATTCCTGATCACGTAAGAACGTCAGTCAATACAAGGAATCATTGGACAGCCTGGCAGGTGACGTCTTAAGCAAAATGGCGCATCCGAGATCGCTGAAAAACCGCAGACAATACAAGGACTCAGTGACATCTTGGCATATCATTAAGAAACGTATTTATATTTTATGAACTAGTATGTGTGTAGATTGCTATCTAGGAATGTCACCAAATCATGAATCATCTTTTCGGACTTGACTGTCCCTTGAACTATAGCTATGGTGTATATCTTTAACATTTAAAAGATACACATGAGAAATACATATGCCATTGATGTTTTAAGATATGTTTGGATTGTTGTTGAATAACAATAGTTATACATGTATTGATTAAACGTGTCATTTATTCAAGTTTAATTATGGTCAGCCTACCTATAGCCATATATGGGAGGAGATGTATTTTGTTAACATATTAGTTAACTAATATTCATCATCTACATTATTTGTATTACACACAGAGATTGATTTGGTTACACTTTGACAATAATATAGATTTGAAAATGAAATACAGGTGCTGTCAACATTACAATAAGATTGTTTATTAATAAAATTATATGTCCTTGTTCTTGTAAAAAGGACAAAAACGCTTTACAAATGGAAATACATTCATTTACAATAGTGATCAACATCACTTAAAGGGACATTATTTTGTTTTTAAAAAGAGCATACACATAGTCAATACTATTTAAATAAAATGAACACTTTACAGGGATTAGATCATTGTATCAATACTCAGATCATTTTGTAAAGGTGCATCAATTCATGCAGAGTTTATAAATACACACATGGATATGAACATTTAAATATACATATATACACAAATACAAAAATATATATACATATATAAAGAAATTACTCTGCTAATCATAATCAGGCAATGATAGAGCTAAGAGAAAATAATATAAACACAAATAATAAGATTACATTGGAGATGTTAATCTTAAAGTCATTTACTATTGTCTTACATATATGATTTCATTATAACAAATAGATTTGTTAGGTCCCTTTAAGGATAAACAACATAAACTAGAGCTTGCAAAAAATAACAGGAAGAATGAGGACAAAGATTTGTGAAATAAAATTTATTTTATTAGTATGTAAGAAAACATACACAACGTTTATAAATAATCTTTTAAAAATAAGGAATATATGAGCCATATGACAAGGTAACACAGTGCATCACAGTCCATGAAGAGAGTTGCCAAGGGCCAGCATAGCCCCATTGGAGACACATGGCAAGGTAACACAGTGCATCACAGTCCATGAAGAGAGTTGCCAAGGGCCAGCATAGCCCCATTGGAGACACATGACAAGGTAACACAGTGCATCACAGTCCATGAAGAGAGTTGCCAAGGGCCAGCATAGCCTCATTGGAGACACATGACAAGGTAACACAGTGCATCACAGTCCATGAAGAGAGTTGCCAAGGGCCAGCATAGCCTCATTGGAGACACATGACAAGGTAACACAGTGCATCACAGTCCATGAAGAGAGTTGCCAAGGGCCAGCATAGCCCCATTGGAGACACATGACAAGGTAACACAGTGCATCACAGTCCATGAAGAGAGTTGCCAAGGGCCAGCATAGCCCCATTGGAGACACATGACAAGGTAACACAGTGCATCACAGTCCATGAAGAGAGTTGCCAAGGGCCAGCATAGCCCCATTGGAGACACATGGCAAGGTAACACAGTGCATCACAGTCCATGAAGAGAGTTGCCAAGGGCCAGCATAGCCCCATTGGAGACACATGGCAAGGTAACACAGTGCATCACAGTCCATGAAGAGAGTTGCCAAGGGCCAGCATAGCCTCATTGGAGACACATGACAAGGTAACACAGTGCATCACAGTCCATGAAGAGAGTTGCCAAGGGCCAGCATAGCCCCATTGGAGACACATGACAAGGTAACACAGTGCATCACAGTCCATGAAGAGAGTTGCCAAGGGCCAGCATAGCCCCATTGGAGACACATGACAAGGTAACACAGTGCATCACAGTCCATGAAGAGAGTTGCCAAGGGCCAGCATAGCCCCATTGGAGACACATGGCAAGGTAACACAGTGCATCACAGTCCATGAAGAGAGTTGCCAAGGGCCAGCATAGCCCCATTGGAGACACATGGCAAGGTAACACAGTGCATCACAGTCCATGAAGAGAGTTGCCAAGGGCCAGCATAGCCTCATTGGAGACACATGACAAGGTAACACAGTGCATCACAGTCCATGAAGAGAGTTGCCAAGGGCCAGCATAGCCTCATTGGAGACACATGACAAGGTAAAAGAGTGCAACAGGCACAACAAAAAACTGATAAAAAGGCCAAAGGGCAACAATATAAATACAAATTCAACATGTGGACGGAGGATTATTATCTGCCACCATGGAGCATATCCAGATCCTCCACTTACTGGTCATCCTCTTCATTGTCCTGTGCATGTCCAGCTCCAGATTCAGGCCTTGAACGTAATTGCATAATTTCACGCAGAGTCAAGTCCTGAACCCGGAGCTGGGCCTGCATGGTGTCGTTCATCCCTCTCAGGACAGCTGCGTTCCTCAACACGGCCTGCTCTACTCTTGCTATCCCTTCTAGCATGAGCCATGCTGAGTCACAGCCTAAAATAAAATAAAAATTAATATTAAGGATAATTACACAACAGAATAAAAGATTTTAATACATACATTGTCATCATAAAGACAAATAATTATTTACATCAATTATTTTTCATATATTCTTTACACATGAATTAGGTTATTCAGACAGACAGAAATCATTAAAGGCTCATGTTACTCAAACATGTTGAACCCTTTAATTGGTTTTAGATGATCCACTTATACAGCTTGAGTGTATCAAATCTTGTTAAAGGATTTACATTGTACTTACATCAGCAATTTAAAAATTCAATTTAGACTGTGGTAGGCACACCTATCCTTAAACATTTTGGCATTGAGGACAAGCTGTGTAAACATAGCAACCAGAAGAAATTACATTCCCACTGGGTTAGACAAGAGATAATGTATCCACATTTGGACATAAAATTTTGGATCCAAGTAGTGGTGTTTGGTATATGTAGTGATATCCAATTAAAGGGACACTGAACCTAAATATTTAATGGACTGATTCAGATAGAGCATGACATGACAAATCTTTAGAAATTACACATATTCATTATATGTTTTAATTGTCAAGCTATATTTTGAATGCAAGAATGTTGGTTTTTATGGAAGCCAATATTTGTTGATGAACCTTGTTTGTGCATGCTGGTTGATGGATACATTCATCCAACAATAAAGAAATGATGGCCACATTTATTTTATTGTTTAAACTAATTATAGGAATAAGTTGTTTTCAATAAATATATCAAGAGAATGACGAATAATTCATAAGAGTATTCTATGATACATTGGCTTAACATTGCATGCTGGATTTGAATCACAATTTAACCAATTGAACTTCACTGTACCTTTAAGTATCTTATAAAGTGTATTTAGAATGATACTTACAGCTGTGCCTGGGAAGGACAATCTGACACCCAGGACAATGAAGGTTTAAACAGGGGGAAGGGATGGGATTGGCTCGGGGAGGGATGGGAATGGCTTGGGGAGTGGTGAGCTGCTGCTCCAGGGTAGGCCGTACAGCTGGGGAGTGGGGAGTTTGGGTCTGGGCAGCTGTACGGGCCAGAATACGGGGAGAGCGGCGAAGGGGGGTGTATGGGCGTTTTTTGGGAGGGACAGGATATGAAATATGGGAAGGGCTGGCAGTGGTCGGGGCATGGTCATGGGTTTGGTGATGGGAAGGGCTCTGGGTGTGTGCAGAGGTGTGGCCATGGTCAGGGGTGTGTGCACGGGGAGGGGTCTGTGACTGGGCAGGGGCGGAATCCAGATGACCAGAAGTGGTGGATCCATCTGAAAATGTAAAATAAATATATTAACATCTCATACATCCTGACATCAAATCAACGCATTTAAAATTGATTATGTTTTCAATATACCTCGAAGTGTGTTTGAATCTGTAAACTATTCTGAAATGAGGATATGGTATCTATATAGGCACTCAGATGAATCTCAATGACTGTCTGTACAATGTGAAACTTATTATTGTGTTTTGGCATGGAATATGCATGTGACATAATGATGGCATGAATTATATATTCTTAAAAAAATATATACAAGCAGATTTTCATGCTGCCTGATATAGAAAGGGGGCAGTAGTGTATTTGAACAGACAAATAATATTCCTTTTTAAAGGGAAAAAGCTGTAGACTTTGAATGTCTTCAATAAAATGATTTCAAAAAAAGAAACATGTTGGAAACATGATAGATATATTTCACATACCATCAGACTCCAAGGCAGCCTCTTCCTCCTCCATCCCACATGTGACATCAATCTCTGTAAAACATAACATGTTGTGTACACCTTAAGATCAGATATTATAACATATGTTACTGTTGCTCAAATACGCACATCAATGTTGCATTAAAGATATACACACACAAAGTTATGATTTACATCATTTTGATGGAGCATACAAATGACAATAGATTTGTTATTGTCAATAAATCAGAATCTTAATGTATTGTTTGTCTTAATGTTAAATTCATAAAAGCATAGTACATAGAACATTTAAGATTTCTCATGTGTGTATCACTTGATGACTGTTGTTAAAAAAATTAAAAAATGAAAAAAACATATGTTAGACATCTTATGAATAACAAATGTGTAGAATAATAAAGTAGAAATTATTAATCGCTCAATATAAAAAATAAATATATAATCAGAAGATAAATTCTATGATTTTTTATAATGTTATGCTTCATCGGAATCATGATCATAATATTGATTAGCAATACACCTTCAATTACATATAAATGAGTCAATGGACTTACCAGGAGCCCGCAAAGGCGGCTCTATGTCACTGCTGGATTCCTGTGGGCTCCCCACACCAACTCTCTCTATGAATGATATAGATATATATTATTAAACACATTTTGGATATCACTAAATCACATCTGTCTAGAATTTTAACATTAATCAACTTTAAAATGTGAATAATAGAGCAGTCATTACACCAGAAAATGCTTGATTGAATCAAGGGGATTCTGTAAACATATCTGTATTCAACATATGTTTAATGTCAGACTACATTAGACATCAAATTCATCTCAGATGCTGCTATTGCATATCTAAATATACCCAATGATCAATGTTCTTAACCCTTTAAGGACACAGCTTTCACTTAGCTCAATTGTTTTATGACGGAATAATTCCGTCATATGTCCTTAAGAAGTTACAAGAATACACACAAACCACATATTGAGGAGCATCTGTTGACAAATCTAAACAAACATGTGTCACATCGAGCCATTTTTTCAATGTACAGTAATCTTGTTTAGGACACAACACATATTTATCACAATACATAACAAACTTTATTATTACTAATATGTAATCATGGTGCTGTTAGAGTATGCAGATATATATAAAGTAACTCCAACAGATAATTAGATTTATATATCAATAGTTTTTAATAAAAATAATGTAATGATGAATGAATCTATTTTGTCTTAAAGGGACACTGACATGATTAATTTAAATAATTGATTTCTATGTTCAAACTGTAAAAAATGATTTAACATTGACTCCTATTATAATTCGAATGTTGTTCGATATTAATCTTAAAGGCAGATAAGGAATATTGGATTCAATAAATATTGTTTGTTGAAGGTATCCACCAATCATCAATATAAACCCAGGTTGGTCAACAAATATTTAGATGCACATAAACGTACTTTCTTTATTTTAAACTACATTTAGCAATAGAATATGTCACATATGATGATAGTATTATATTTTATGTTTATTAATATTGCATACTGTATGTGAAAGACAATATTAATAATTGTAGTTCAGTATCCCTTTAATCTAAAATTAAATAGATTCCACAATGTTGTTGTTTGTTAATGAATTATCTACTCCATATGTTGATGTAATGAATGGTATTGAGCATGCAATTAAAATCAAATATGTTATTTAAGTATATCCGAATAATTATATAATTTTCATCTATTAAATAGACATTACATATAAATATAGAACAATGTGTATTTAGTATGTAATGTTCATTCCATGTTTCTAAGACAAATGTCAATTAAAATGAGACATACCATACTGTGACAAGCCCTGGCTTGAGGATCCAGCAGCCACATCCATATCTGTAATATATTAAATGAGGATTGCATATCATTAATACTAATCATGCCATGTTTAAAATATTTACATTAATAACAAATCAATAGAAAAATATTAATCCTTTGGTAGTCCCATGAGTTAATAGTTTCCGCAATTTAATGAATGATAAATATATCCTGGACTCTTATTTTCAATCAGTTGTGTTGTTTACTGTATCTTTAAGAATATATGCTTGTTATTACATAATCATCAATTGATGGCCATATGTTATAATTTATTAGTATTATTCGTTTTTTATTAGATATAATATTTAAAATAAGAATACTGTATTCTTCACTAATCTAAGATTTTCCATTTAATTTTTAACAACATGTATAAAGCAATGCCACTTTCCGCAAACCCATGTTAACGTGGATGAGAAATGCCATTTTCGCGATCATTGCGCAATGATTCCAAGCGGAATTACGCATCCGTCATTTGACCAACATGTATAAAGCAATGCCACTTTCCGCAAACCCATGTTAACGTGGATGAGAAATGCCATTTTCGCGATCATTGCGCAATGATTCCAAGCGGAATTACGCATCCGTCATTTGACCAACATGTATAAAGCAATGCCACTTTCCGCAAACCCATGTTAACGTGGATGAGAAATGCCATTTTCGCGATCATTGCGCAATGATTCCAAGCGGAATTACGCATCCGTCATTTGACCAACATGTATAAAGCAATGCCACTTTCCGCAAACCCATGTTAACGTGGATGAGAAATGCCATTTTCGCGATCATTGCGCAATGATTCCAAGCGGAATTACGCATCCGTCATTTGACCAACATGTATAAAGCAATGCCACTTTCCGCAAACCCATGTTAACGTGGATGCGAAATTACATTTCCGCTCTGTGACGCATATTCTGTAGAGCGCAAGAAACATCATTCCAATTTCATGTATCACTAATGTAAAATCAGATATCTAAACATCATATGTAGTGTATGTTGTGAGATCTGTATAGGTTTAGTATCTGACTAAATACAATTTTTGGATTTTTAACATTATAAATATTATATGAAGTTGGATAATTACCTGGTTCAGATTCTCTATCGGGTCCTCCCAGGCCACCGGACGGAGAAGCATCTGCCCTGTCCCCCGCGTCAGGACTTTCAGATCCCGCAGCTGGGAGGGAAGAAGAGGAGGCCGAGGATGGCGAGGATCTAAATCTTTTGGGGACCCGGAGATTGAGGAGCTCGCATAAAGTCACCTCATAAGGGAGTAGGTACAGTTTCCGCGGGGCCTTTCTTTGGCCCCCTCTTTTACGGGCTTGTACCCAGTCCCTTATGAGGTTGACTTTTTTCGATAAACGCAACCTCATATCTCCGAATCTCCTCATGATCTGATCCTGGGTCCTCTGGACGTCACACACCAATCTAACCGCATTGGTGATAGACTCCCAGAGGGCCTTCTTAACAGGCGCATCTGTCGAGCTCCTCTTGTTCCCAAACAGCTGGGGATAAAAGTCCTTGACGGCGTGGACCAGTGCAGCGCTCTCCTCCTTGGTGAACCTGGGAACTGACATGCCTGCTGGGTTGTATAATAATAATATATATTGCCTGCAGGCATTAGAGAACTGACAAAGATGGCAACGTGTAATGGACTTTTATATGGTGAAGTAAACATGAGATGCACCATGGGACAATTTATCTGTACATCTGATTGGATAAAAGTTTGAAATATTGTTATAATGTCTGTGAGACCATCCTGACTCAAGTTGTGTTTGTGTGATGAACTCTGATTGGCCGTTCCTTAATGTTTCATATCTTAGTAACTTCCTTACACATACCGCTTGGTGGTGCTGTAACTTCATTTTTCATGTAGACTTATTTGTAACTCATGGGCCTGTCATGCGGATATGTGTGACGCAGATTTAATATCCGTGATCCGTGAAATATTAATGATTAAATACTCTTTAAAATCTAATCCTGTCACATTATTAATGTTGTAGAAATTTCTCGGTTTAATAACGGTCTGTTTCTTTAATACAAATACACATTTAATATTGTATGTCTTTATTGTTCTTTAAATAAATTTATTGTGAAGTATTGACATTGCTCTATTAAATGTATTTATAATGCACATTGATTGTGTGCTATTGCGTGACATTACACTAATGTTTAAATATGCTAATCTGGTGTTTGAAGATGCGTTTCCCACGCAATATTTATTAATGTTAAAATTCCGGGAAGAATGTCAGTAACTTTGATAATCTGTTTATAAATGTTAAACTACAGCTTTGTTATTCGCAAATAAACCTCGAGCTTGTATTTCTCTGAAGTGCTCATATATGTTATTGTGCAATGGCGTCTTTAGTTTTAAAGAGACATTACAAACAATTGTATCAAATGATCTGTAGAGATAGAAGATTGTTTAGACTTTAAAATGTAAATCATTTTCTCTTAGTATTTATATATCTTCAACATAAGAAATTTAAATGCACATGGTTGAGCCAATCACATAAGGCATCTCTGTGCATCCACCAATCTTCATCTACTGAGCCTATCTCGATATGCTTTTCAAGCAAAGTATGTAAAGATAGGAAGAGAAGTAAATACACTATTTCAAGCTCTTAAAGGGACACTGTCCAAAAAAATTTACCATTGGTGATTGAGCATGAAATGTTAATCAACTTTATTATTTAATACGATTATCAAATGTTAAGTTATCTTGTTATGTTTCTTTGAAAAACAATAATGATATTTTATATTACGGACAATTGTTTAATAAAAACCTGGGTTGTCCTTGACGATTGTTGCATCAATTATTCCAAACAATCAAGTTCTGTCCAGAGTACTGAAGCAAATAAATTAGCTATTTACTGCCTTATTTCTAAAGTAATGATAGCAACATCACAATGAGCATTCATAATATGAGACAAGTTTTAAACTTGATTAAAATAGAATACTCATTCAGAATGTATAAATCTTTGTTTTTTTAAATGGCTACCTTTAAGTATATTTTGAGTTCATGTCCCTTTAAATAAACATTTCACAATAATGCTTAATATATCATAAACCTAGGCACCTTCCTTTTGCTAAATGAGTCTAACATATGAGTAAAGCAAATTTAGATTAACTTCTAGATTGTTTTACACACTGACTGAAATATATTTATTAAATGAGGTCTTTTTTAGCCTTCAGCGTAGAGGGACATTAAGCTATATGTTATGTATGCATTTTGTATCATAATCTTATATTTGACCAACTTTATATGTTTTGTTATTCAATTATTATATTGTAATTATATATATTCGTGGATTAAATACATCTCTACATAGGCTATTTTGATGCTGATTGTTGTTTGCATATAGATGCCTTATATCATTGACTAAGATATGTGCATTTATTTTTATTTTAACAAGTATATTTAAAGACTGAATGTAATTCTATAGTACATTCTAAATATGTTTAAATTCTTGTATGATATTTGTAACAATGTATACAAAATATACATTTTGAATGACCCCTTTAAGGACCCAAACATATTGTATTTTGATTTAACATTGACAAAATAAACTAAAGGGGAAATTACATTCTATATAGATATTTGATGTCTAACCCAAGAGGTAAGATTGTAATAAATACATAATATTACTAAGTATAGTTAAATGACTCCACTAGAAAATTACATAGATTAACCTGGCATCCAATAACTAATTATTAAAAATTATAAAGTTAAATGACCTACCATTTATAAATGTAATAATTGTAAAATATTTTCTAATAATGTTTTGAGATACCTAAGGAAGATACATGATCTTATACAATTCTTTTTACATTCAACAACACTGTCACTTTCATGTAATTGAACCACTTCACCTTATTAAATGTTAAAACAATCATAATATTAATACATATCCTAAATATTTTTAATATATACTTTTTCAATATAAAAGCATTGAAGAATATGACTCCCCAATTAATGTTAAAATATATCTTTTAATATTCTCTGAAGAATTTTATTTTCTACTATTAATGCATTATTTTCTCTTATGCATGTGCTTGTCAAATAGCCAACTATCAGTCATGGGAGTCCAAGTTTTATTTATTTACAGATTATATTGATATATATTAGAATCTGCTAAAAAAAAAAAATATATATTTAATAGAAAATAATTAAATATTCCATGAAGTCATCAGATGCCAATCTGAAATGACAAATAATAAAAATGGAACAAAGTTAATACACACGTTGTAAAATATTCATAAAATACATTTAAAATCATATGGTGTCTATGCTCTAACTTTGATCAACATTTTTTACACATAATCATTACATTCATTTTAAATTAATGAAATACATACACCATTATATTGTTGATTAAAAATAATATTTAAATTTCAAAAATTAAATTTATACATAATAATGTATATCACATGTAAACAATATATGTATGCTGAACATAAATGTAATATTTCATGTCCATTCAAATACCTCTATATCAACTATAATATGTATTCCTTTTTCTGATTGTGATCCCTAAATATCTAATTAAGAACTAAATATGACTAATGTATGTAAGCTACTAATATTCTACAGTCTTCACTAGCATGCATTGGTACACCAACCTGGACAATGCATGGTCTTTGAATGTCAATTCAGGGGTAAACAGTTGATCTTCAATAGGTGTCTTATTCATCAGTTCATTAAATAGAGGACTGGGAAATACCATCTAAAAAGGAAAATCATCTAAGTGTCTGATTGTGATCCCTAAATATCTAATTAAGAACTAAATATGACTAATGTATGTAAGCTACTAATATTCTACAGTCTTCACTAGCATGCATTGGTACACCAACCTGGACAATGCATGGTCTTTGAATGTCAATTCAGGGGTAAACAGTTGATCTTCAATAGGTGTCTTATTCATCAGTTCATTAAATAGAGGACTGGGAAATACCATCTAAAAAGGAAAATCATCTAAGTGTCTGATTGTGATCCCTAAATATCTAATTAAGAACTAAATATGACTAATGTATGTAAGCTACTAATATTCTACAGTCTTCACTAGCATGCATTGGTACACCAACCTGGACAATGCATGGTCTTTGAATGTCAATTCAGGGGTAAACAGTTGATCTTCAATAGGTGTCTTATTCATCAGTTCATTAAATAGAGGACTGGGAAATACCATCTAAAAAGGAAAATCATCTAAGTGTCTGATTGTGATCCCTAAATATCTAATTAAGAACTAAATATGACTAATGTATGTAAGCTACTAATATTCTACAGTCTTCACTAGCATGCATTGGTACACCAACCTGGACAATGCATGGTCTTTGAATGTCAATTCAGGGGTAAACAGTTGATCTTCAATAGGTGTCTTATTCATCAGTTCATTAAATAGAGGACTGGGAAATACCATCTACAAAATAGAAAATCATCTAAGTGTCTCCAATAGGATGTCTCCACAGCCTTATTCTATCAAATAGTTTGCACTTACCATGTGAACATGTCTTTGTATGGTTTTCAAGGTCAGCAGAATTTAAATATGCCAGACATGATCCCATTGGTATACTTCAATTTCAATCTTGGCTTTTTCCCCACTGTCAGTCTTGGAAATCTTCACTGTCAGGCTTCAAATTGTTCCCTTTCAGTCTTTATATTAAGTCATCTCCCTAATGTAAGAAATTATATATAAAGATTTCATACAAGTGTGTGAATCAGTTCTGTACCCCTCTCCCACCCCCCATTTCATAATAAATATCTATCACTAGCTTACTAAGCCTGTGTATGAACCTGTGTTATTTTCTATCAAGTGTGAAGATGAGTCATATTGAGCAGAACAAACCTCTGTGTGACATTGAACCATAGTCATTCTAGAGTATCCCTTTCTGATTATGTACATAAGTAATGTGTAAACAAAGTTATATTTTTAAAAATGTATGCCATATTATGTATTTGTGTACAAATCATGCCAGCAACAGTCCATACATTTCTACTTACCATCTGATGTCCTCTATAAAAACCAGGTGGCAAAGACTCGCTATAGGACCCAATGCCCAGAGCATCACCTATATTATGAGAAATAAATATTATTCTAACATTTGATCAATACTAACATGTTTGCACAATTCTCTACTTGTCATTTCCCTAGAGTTCACATCTATTGAAAATACTCCAGTGTAACTTCTATTATTTACCGTCTAAAGTGGCGGTTGATGACGTCTGCTCTGACATCAAGTCCCTCGTCCTGGAATTCCCCCTCTAGAACAGGATCATCCTCCTCATCTCTGAGGAGGTCTCTGTCCACCGGGACGGCCTGCAGCATCCCAGCCCGCTGTGCAATATTATGCAGGACGCTACAGGCTACAACGATCTTAGCCACCTTCTTTGGGTTGTACTGGAGTGCTCCTCCAGAACGGTCCAGGCACCTGAATCTCATCTTCAGGAGCCCGAACATCCTTTCAACCACCGCCCTGGTTCTCTTATGAGCCCTATTGTAGCGCTCCTCAGACACATCAGTTGGGCTACGCAAGGGGGTAATGAGCCAAGGCCGGCTCATGTACCCAGAATCACCTATAAATTTAGAACAGAACATAATTCAAACAGAATACTTAAACTAGTATATTGTTGTATAAATATATTTTTTAAAAACCATAATCCATATTAAAAGTTGTCAGAAACATAAAGAAATTAAAAAAAATTATATATAAATCTGTATCTAGCCATTTCATCTAAGCCATGCTACATATGCATATTTCTCCTAAACCAAACCTTGTGTAAAATGCTAACTACATGTTTACATTGCATTCTCTATATGAACACTTAAGGTAAGACATGCTACATATCTGCATTTCAATAAAACTAGACATTAGCAGAAATAGACAATGACAGGGTTAAATTGCATGAGATAATATCTTGCTATTTCATCTAAGCCATGCTACATATGCGTATTTCTCCTAAAACAAACCTTGTGTAAAATGCTAACTACATGTTTACATTGCATTCTCTATATGAACACTTAAGGTAAGACATGCTACATATCTGCATTTCAATAAAACTAGACATTAGCAGAAATAGACAATGACAGGGTTAAATTGCATGAGATAATATCTTGCTATTTCATCTAAGCCATGCTACATATGCGTATTTCTCCTAAAACAAACCTTGTGTAAAATGCTAACTACATGTTTACATTGCATTCTCTATATGAACACTTAAGGTAAGACATGCTACATATCTGCATTTCAATAAAACTAGACATTAGCAGAAAAAGACAATGACAGGGTTAAATTGCATGAGATAATATCTTGCCATTTCATCTAAGACATGCTACATATGCGTATTTCTCCTAAACCAAACCTTGTGTAAAATGCTAACTACATGTTTACATTGCATTCTCTATATGAACACTTAAGGTAAGACATGCTACATATCTGCATTTCAATAAAACTAGACATTAGCAGAAAAAGACAATGACAGGGTTAAATTGCATGAGATAATATCTTGCCATTTCATCTAAGACATGCTACATATGCGTATTTCTCCTAAACCAAACCTTGTGTAAAATGCTAACTACATGTTTACATTGCATTCTCTATATGAACACTTAAGGTAAGACATGCTACATATCTGCATTTCAATAAAACTAGACATTAGCAGAAAAAGACAATGACAGGGTTAAATTGCATGAGATAATATCTTGCCATTTCATCTAAGACATGCTACATATGCGTATTTCTCCTAAACCAAACCTTGTGTAAAATGCTAACTACATGTTTACATTGCATTCTCTATATGAACACTTAAGGTAAGACATGCTACATATCTGCATTTCAATAAAACTAGACATTAGCAGAAAAAGACAATGACAGGGTTAAATTGCATGAGATAATATCTTGCCATTTCATCTAAGACATGCTACATATGCGTATTTCTCCTAAACCAAACCTTGTGTAAAATGCTAACTACATGTTTACATTGCATTCTCTATCTGAACACTTAAGGTAAGACATGCTACATATCTGCATTTCAATAAAAATAGACATTAGCGTCGGTAAATAACAAATGGTTAAATTTAATCCTATAGCTGAACATGACGCTAACAGTTAAAAAATACAGGGGCAATTGTCAAAATAATTAACCATGTTGTGCACTAATACTCACCAACGAGATAACCAGGGGGCATTTGTCTTTCCTCAAACTGTCTCCACAGGGACGACAGAGAGAGGATGCGGGCATCATGACAAGCACCTCCAAAATTCGCATACACATGCATAATCCTCATCCGTGCGTCACAAACATACTGCACGTTGAGGCTATGAAAATGTTTGCGATTTCTGAAGGGCAAGTCATCAATTGGAGCACGCAGCGCAATGTGGGTACAATCAATGGCTCCCAAGACATTGGGCAATTGAGCAATATCAAAGAATTCCCGCTTCAGGCGCCTCCAATCACCATCATTCTGTGGGAATCCTATGTATTGCTTACTGATACGTACCATGGCGTTCAGAAAGTTATCAAACACCCCAGAGAATGTACCTTGAGCCAGGCCATGCATGTACAGTTCTCCGGATTGAAAACTCCCGGAGGCCAGGACGTATAGACAGCTTAGCATCTTACTCATGGGGGGAACAGCAGTCCTTATTTGTATACGTGGCTCCAAATGAGGTTTAAGAAGATCGTAAAGGCCAATGAGCTGTTCGCGATCGAGCCGATACTTATCAAAAACCTCAAAGTCACTCATGTTTTCCAAGGTGGGTCTCACCCTGTAGACACGAGGACCTCGAACCAGACGACCCCTTCGTCTCGGTCTGAGCCGCCGAGGCTGCCTGATTCGACCAACAGCTAGTTCGCCAATAGCACCACCAGCAGCGTCTACCATGTCATCGTCATCCATCTTTCAAAACAGCGTAACAAGGTAAGCACTTGATCTGATGTGGATCACAAGTGATGCATTGGCCATGTTGTTTGGGGGATTTATAGTACAATTAGTCCAATGGTAGTGAGTTTGTAATGATTGCTGATTGTATTCACCTGTTTGTATGTGAGCGGCGCCAATGCTTTGACAGTGGGCGTTTATTTGTTGTTTGCTGAAATGTTAGTTTCAAACAATGATTCTCAATGTGAAAGTGTCAAATATCACACATACAGTGCATGTTTGTAATGTTTGATCATATGCGTAATCAATATTTCCTAAACGCGATGTTATAGTAACAAGCACACGTCCAGGCTAACATGAATGAAAGTGCATAGTTGTGTATAATGTGCATCGAATGTGATCGATCAATGTTGCTGCAATATTGTTTGTAAATGATAAAGTAACATCTGTAGTATTGTATATATAAGTGATTTCAGAGCTGTCAATATTGTATGCGTCCCTTTCAAATCGCAATAATAATTCAGAACTTCCCGTCTGTCATCTGTAGTATTGTATATATAAGTGATTGCCGAGCTGTCAATATTGTACGCGTCCCTTTCAAATCGCAATAATAATTCCGAAATTCCCGTCTGCCATCTGTAGTATTGTATATATAAGTGATTGCCGAGCTGTCAATATTGTATGCGTCCCTTTCAAATCGCACTAATACTGAATAACTTCCGGCTGTCATCTGTAGTATTGTATATATAAGTGATTGCTGAGATGTCAATATTGTATGCGTCCCTTTCAAATCGCACTAATACTGAATAACTTCCGGCTGTCATCTGTAGTATTGTATATATAAGTGATTGCTGAGATGTCAATATTGTATGCGTCCCTTTCAAATCGCACTAATACTGAATAACTTCCGGCTGTCATCTGTAGTATTGTATATATAAGTGATTGCTGAGATGTCAATATTGTATGCGTCCCTTTCAAATCGCACTAATACTGAATAACTTCCGGCTGTCATCTGTAGTATTGTATATATAAGTGATTGCCGAGATGTGAATATTGTACGCGTCCCTTTCAAATCGCACTAATACTGAATAACTTCCGGCTGTCATCTGTAGTATTATATATATAATTGATTTTCGATCTGACGATATTGTATGCGTCCCATAAAAATTGCACGAATACTGAATAACTTCCGGCTGTCATCTGTAGTATTATATATATAATTGATTTTCGATCTGACGATATTGTATGCGTCCCATAAAAATTGCACGAATACTGAATAACTTCCGGCTGTCATCTGTAGTATTATATATATAATTGATGTGCGATCTGACAATATTTCTGAATTGTCCCATTGAAATCTCCATAATAATGCTGTTCAAAAGTGTGTTTTACGTATATGTTGTATTGTAGTATTGAGTGTTAAAGTTCCTAAAGGGGCGGTACAGTGGTGAATCTGTGATGTGTATGGTTGAATCTTCTAATGACGTCATGATATTATTAACCTGCCTATGTAGTTGTGAAATCCTCATTGTGTTGTTGTATTGTGCTACATTGTTATTGTGTGCTGAATAAAATCTAAATGTGTGCTTTGTGGTTGCGTGATGGGTGATGCGTGTTATGTACATGTACGTATATATTGTGATTGTGTCCCACATATGCTGACTTGTATATAGCGGTCTGGCATTGTTGTTCCTTCCCATAAAGTGACATCTGTAATCTGGTGTAATGATGTTCGTGTTGTACGTAATTCCTAATGGTTTCTGGTGATGGAATCATGATGTTAAAAGTACAGTAAAATCCATATGTTGTGTTTTGTGATTCCTAGAGAGAATGTAATGTGTTTTTCCCCCATCATTTGAATGCACATGTATGAGTGAATGTTAAAAGTAATGTATGTGCATCCATGAGTGATCATGTGTTAAGCCTATGTAGATATGCAGTTGCTGCAAGCATATGAGTTGAATAACAGAAATGCAATAATAAAGGTAAATGAGAGATGTTTCCCATTGTGTAGTGTTTGTGAATCCAGAAATGTGTATTGATTTTTATTTTAATTGTAAATGTAATTTTATTGAAATAATAATGTGTTACTAGTGATGGGGATTTGTAGTTGATGTAATCTAAAAGTGTTAAAAATATTTATGGTGTGGTGAATATTTAATATTAAAAAACATAAGTCCACCATAGGGAAATAGTCATTTCTTTATCTATTTATCATAGCTGGGTCTAACGCATGAAATCATGTATTTTCTAGCGCTGGTATTTGGAGTTTTTCAGTCTACGCTATTTGCGTGCGTTAGGGAAATGAGGGTTTCGCGTGCACGAGCACGTCTTCCCAATAGAAGTCAATGGAGGCTCCAAAGATTTCTATATTTTTTTTTCTAAGACTGGTTTTCCTCGTAAAGTGAGTGACGTCATGAGCTTGTGTGAAAAAGTCGCTAAATCGTGTTCTTTTTGTAATAAATAAATATTTTGTGTATGTAATGTGGTGTATATTGTTTGTATGCATCGATGAGTGTATGTTTGTGATAATGTTATTCGTTAGATGTAGGTATATGAGGGTCTTTTCCCGTATGTCCATGTAAGTCAATGGGAAAATGGATTTGTGTGGATTTTTTTCAAACACCCGAGATCTCGCAACTTTAATCCTTTGTATTTTAAAGAAAAAATAAAAAATACGATAAATAAAGATAGTGTTGTGTTTGTATGAGTGTAAGTGTACTTTGTGTAATATTTGTTTTGTGATTCGTGGATGTTTTTTTGTGCGGTATATGTTTACTACTGGGTCTGAGGTGGCGGTAGAAAGTTGAGCGTTAGGTGTATTTTGAGTCGCGGTAAATAAACTCTAAATACCGGAGTGCGTAAAAAACCCGCGTTAGGAGCCTCTAACGCTGGTTTTGACGGCTACCGCCGAACTCTAAATCTAGGCCTAAGATAGCTACAATATAATTAATAATTACATTGTAGCTATGTTAGGGTTAATATTTATTTTACAGGTAAATTGTTAATTATTTTAACTAGGTATAATAGCTATTAAATAGTTATTAACTATTTAATATCTACCTAGTTAAAATAATTACCCAATTACCTGTAAAATAAATCCTAACCTAAGTTACAAATACACCTACACTATCAATAAATTAAATAAACTACAAACAACTATCTAAAAATACAATTAAATTAACTAAACTAAATTACAAAAAAAACAAACACTAAATTACAAAAAATAAAAAAAAGATTACAAGATTTTTAAGCTAATTACACCTATTCTAAGCCCCCTAATAAAATAATAAACCCCCAAAATAAAAAAAATTCCCTGCCCTATTCTAAATTAAAAAAAGTTCAAAGCTCTTTACCTTACCAGCCCTTAAAAGGGCCTTTTGTGGGGCATGCCCCAAAGAATTCAGCTCTTTTGCATACAAATACAATACCATTACAACCCACCACCCACATACCCCTATTCTAAAACCACCCAAACCCCCCTTAAAAAAGCCTAACACTACCCCCCTGAAGATCTCCCTACCTTGTCCGCACCACACCGGGCCGAACTCCTGATCCGATCCGGGCAATGTCTTCCTCCAAGCGGCAAAGAAGAATTCTTCCTCCGGCGACGTCTTCCTCCAAGCGGCAGCAAAGTCTTCATTCTTCCGGCGGCATCTTCAATCTTCTTTCTTCGCTCCGCCGCCGCGGAGCATCCATCCCGGCCGTCGACTGAACGACGAATGAGGTACCTTTAAATGACGTCATCCAAGATGGCGTCCGCCGAATTCCGATTGGCTGATAGGATTCTATCAGCCAATCGGAATTAAGTTAGAAAAATCTGATTGGCTGATTGAATCAGCCAATCAGATTCAAGTTCAATCCGATTGGCTGATCCAATCAGCCAATCAGATTGAGCTCGCATTCTATTGGCTGTTCCGATCAGCCAATAGAATGCGAGCTCAATCTGATTGGCTGATTGGATCAGCCAATCGGATTGAACTTGAATCTGATTGGCTGATTGAATCAGCCAATCAGATTTTTCTAACTTAATTCCGATTGGCTGATAGAATCCTATCAGCCAATCGGAATTCGGCGGACGCCATCTTGGATGACGTCATTTAAAGGTACCTCATTCGTCGTTCAGTCGTCGGCCGGGATGGATGCGAAGAAAGAAGATTGAAGATGCCGCCGGAAGAATGAAGACTTTGCTGCCGCTTGGAGGAAGACGTCGCCGGAGGAAGAATTCTTCTTTGCCGCTTGGAGGAAGACATCGCCGGAGGAAGAATTCTTCTTTGCTGCTTGGAGCAAGACATCGCCCGGATCGGATCAGGAGTTCGGCCCGGTGTGGTGAAGACAAGGTAGGGAGATCTTCAGGGGGGTAGTGTTAGGCTTTTTTAAGGGGGGTTTGGGTGGTTTTAGAATAGGGGTATGTGGGTGGTGGGTTGTAATGGGGGGGGTATTGTATTTGTATGCAAAAGAGCTGAATTCTTTGGGGCATGCCCCACAAAAGGCCCTTTTAAGGGCTGGTAAGGTAAAGAGCTTTGAACTTTTTTTAATTTAGAATAGGGCAGGGAATTTTTTTTATTTTGGGGGTTTATTATTTTATTAGGGGGCTTAGAATAGGTGTAATTAGCTTAAAAATCTTGTAATCTTTTTTTTATTTTTTGTAATTTAGTGTTTGTTTGTTTTTTGTAATTTAGTTTAGTTAATTTAATTGTATTTTTAGATAGATGTTTGTAGTTTATTTAATTTATTGATAGTGTAGGTGTATTTGTAACTTAGGTTAGGATTTATTTTACAGGTAATTGGGTAATTATTTTAACTAGGTAGATATTAAATAGTTAATAACTATTTAATAGCTATTATACCTAGTTAAAATAATTAACAATTTACCTGTAAAATAAATATTAACCCTAACATAGCTACAATGTAATTATTAATTATATTGTAGCTATCTTAGGGTTTATTTTATAGGTAAGTATTTAGATTTAAATAGGAATATTTTAGTTTATAAATGAATTAGATTAATTTAATATAAATTTAGTTAGGGGTGTTAGGGTTAGATAGAGTTAATATAGTTAATATAAATACTATAGTAACTATATTAACTATATTAACCCTAATATAATTAGGGTTAATATAGTTAATATATATAATGTAATACCTATATTAACTATAATATACTTAGGGTTAATATAGATAATATAGCTGGCGGCAGGGTAGGTAGATTAAATTAGGGGTTAATCATTTTAATAGAGATGGCGGCGGTGTAAGGGGCTTACATTAGGGGTTAATAATTTTTATATAGGTGGCGGCGGTGTAAGGGGTCAGATTAGGGGATAGATAAGGTAGATGACAGCGGTGTAAGGGGTTCTAATTAGGGGATAGATAAGGTAGATGGCGGCGGTTTTAGGGGCTCACAGTAGGGGGTTAGTTTATGTAGATGGCGGCGGGGTCCGGGAGCGGCGGTTTAGGGGTTAATAACTTTATTAGGGATTTCGGGGGGGGGGGATCGCGGTTGACAGGTAGATAGACATTGCGCATGCGTTAGGTGTTAGGTTTATTTTAGAAGATCGCGGTTGACAGGGAGATAGACATTGCGCATGCGTTAGGTGTTAGGTTTATTTTAGCAGCCAGTTTAGGGAGTTACGGGGCTCCAATAGTCAACGTAAGGCTTCTTACGGCTGCTTTTTGTGGCGAGGTGAAAATGGAGTAAGTTTTCTCCATTTTCGCCACGTAAGTCCTTACGCTGCATATTGGATACCAAACTGCGCTGGTTTGGTATACCTGCCTATAGCCCAAAAAACTACGGGCGACGGCAGAAATATACGCGCGTAACTTCTAGGTTACGCCGTATATGTGATACCAAACCAGCGTAAATATTGGCGTCGCCGGCTTTTGCGGGCGACGATTTTTATCGGATGGACCCCAATATGTGTGTAATAGACTGATTATGAACGTAAGAGTCTATGATTACCTGTGGCAGCTTGTTTGTAAGCCTCTAAGGCAGAGCAGACAGGGGAGTGAGCACACCTGGAATCAAGAAGATTGTATGTTCCTTTGTGGAGGAAACAAGTTTCATAAGTGGAGGAACATTTTTTTTTATTATTTTCCAATAAATGGACATTAGACATAACAATAATCTGTCATTCAAACTGATACTTTATACTGAACTTGAAACAAATATTGCAATATCAGTTGTATATTTCATATTAAAGGGACAGTCTAAAAAATATTTCAGATAGAGCATGCAATTATAAACAACTTTCCAATTTACTTTTATCATAAAATTTGCTTTGTTCCCTTGGTGGTATTTTTGAAAAGCTAAACCTAGGTAGCCTCAAACTGATTTCTAAATCGTTGAAAACCGCCTCCTAGCTCAGAGCATTTGGAAAGTTTTTTCACAGTTAGACAGTACTAGTTCATGTGTGTCATATAGTTAACATTGTGCTCACTCCCGTAGATTTATTTAGGAGTCTGCACTGGTTGGTTAAACTGCATGTCTGTCAAAGGCACTGAGATAAAGGGGCAGTCTGCAGAGGCTTAGATACAAGGTAATCACAAAAGTAAAATACATATTAATATAACTGTGTTGGTTATGCAAAACTGGGAAATGGGTAATAAAGGGATTATTTATCTTTTTAAACAATAACAATTCTGGTGTAGACTGTCCCTTTGATGCTCATTGAGTGAAGGGGAATTCCTATTAAAGCCACTTGACAGACAAGTTCTTTCTGCTGGTTCTCATTGGCTGAAGGTTTTTTTCTGCTAATTCTAAAGATTAAATTATTCTCTTTCATGTCAGTTTTTTTCTTCTATAATGTCCCTTTAAGTTTGGTCTTATACTAATTAATTTTCAGCTTCTATATACATGAGAAAGAACTTAAATACTGACTTTAACATTGTGCCTATGAATATAGTTATTTTTTTACATGAGAATAAAAGATAAATACAAGACCAAGTGTAAAGCAAAATTTCAAGTTTTTAGTGGAAAATAAATACTGACATACTTGACAGGCTTATAGGAAGAATCAAAATCATTTTCTTTTTAATATTTATTTGCAGGTTTTGAAAAGTGAACTTCAAAAGACACCTCAAAGATTTCATTCATGTGTTAATCAGTGAATCTGTTTTTTTTTAGAATTTAAAGTGCTGTTTTTCAATCTTCACACAAAATTAGCAATTTCATAATACAATTTGAGTCCACATTGTACTTACCTGTTTAGTGGTGTCTTGCCTATAGTGCATTTATAATTTTGAGTGTACAATGCATCTTTAAAAAATGAATTTGCATTTAATATGGATGTATAGGCACACTACAAGAGAAATAATTTTCTTTCTTATAGTACATTGGAAGGAATAATGCTTACCACTACATTTGTAAGAAATTGGGTATTAATGTGAAACAGCAAAATGATTAACATCATTATGCATAACTTAATTAGATAGATGGATTTATATGGCAGTCTCAAAGATTTAAAAGACATGTTTTTGTGATTATTATTGACACTGTTTCTTTGTCTAAGGTAGGCCTGACTTTAGGGACAATGTAGCGTATCATGTCCGCCGCACATCGATAAATGCTGACAGCATACACTGCAGTTCTGGTGCACTGCTTGTGCAATGCCACCCCCTGCAGATTCGAAGCCAATCAGCCACTAGTAGGGGGTGTCAATCATCCCGATAGTATAGGATCGGGACACATTAATGTCCGCAGCCTCAGAGTAGGTGGACAAGTTATGGAGCATGCTTCATAATTACTGTTTCCAGTGAGCCTGAAAACTCGCGGAAACAGGGGCATAAAGCTCTATTCGGAGCTTGATAATCGCCCCCATAGAGTGAATCAGGGAATGCAAACAAAGGTAATGTTGCACTGCACACGGAGTGCTACAATTACACACACACACACACACACACACATATTGTTATGAATATTACCTTTATCTATAAAAGTATATTATGTGAAATGGTGAAATTTTAAATGACACATTTTTCTATAAGTTATGAAAGGTAATAAACAAATCTGAATCCTTTTAGTTGCTATCAGTCTATTAATTATACAGACACCAGATGAATAACAAAAATTAGCTTTATTAAAGTATTTTGTTATTAATAATTAGCATTTAATAGAAACTTAAGCAATCAAAATATTACAGAGATATAAACTACAGTTCTATAATAATAACTAACGCGATAACATAACTCCAAATAGCAAGGAAAACAGAATAATACAGAGATTAAACTATAAAGATGATTAAGTCATATTTTCAAAATAACACAAACATTGGCATGATGATAGGAACCAAATATTTCATTATAAACCCTTTAAGGTAATTGCGGAGAATCAGGTAGATTAATAATTATGACAAATAGATGATAATCTATCCTAATTCCTGATTCACCCGGTGTTATTGTCGACAAATAAGACCAGGTGGTAGGAATTTTTATAAAGAAAACACAAAGCTATAAAATAATTAATTAATTTACCTGATTATATAGACAAAGGTATTTTACATAAATGTAAAATGTAAATCTTAATGATATTAACATTTAAAGTGACTTTCTTTCATACATCACCAAAGTAAATAAATTCCCCCTTTGCAGACAGGAATCAAACTGTCAGGTCGTAGGTCTGTCCGAATAGGCTAAACTAGCCTCAGCAGTTATAATCCAATAATCTTGGACCTCTGTAGTTGATTAGCAAATTACCAACTCCATAAATTATGTGACCAGTTCCAAAAACCCAGGAAAACGACCCCCTCCCATTGGGCTAGACCCTATATATTCCCATTCTCTCATCTAGGAGGAGTCATTAATTATAATATTTTAATAATTAATTAACATAAAATTAATTAGATGAAATATTATTGTTCTTACAGTAGATAGCTCTCGCATATAGGGTAAAAATTTTAGAAAAATACTTATTATATTTATGTTTACCCCAACATTCCTAGACTACAATCAAGGTTATAAACTGCACTTATTTACAGAAATAAGCGACTAGCTGGGGCCTAAGCAAGTAAACTACCTTGAATAATGGAAAACATATTGATATGAAACTTCTCGGTCAGCAAGACTGAGGAAAACAAAATTCAATGTAATAATAGCTGAGCCCTGGTTAAGCTTAAAACAAAAAAAAAAAACAACATGGAGTCTGTTCTGTCATGAAAAATTCATGACATATTCCCCCTCATCTAGACTATCTTACCCCGACTAGGATGGATGAGATTAGTCTAGATCACTGTCTTATATGGGCGATTATGATGGTCAACCATCCGAAGACTAAGAGGAGGAGGGTATCTTCCCCTCTTGAAATTCTTATACCATAGAATCGTTAAACCACAATTCCATCTCCAAGTACCCACATTATGTACAGTTTTCAGTTGATAAATATCATTACATGGCATATGTGGCACCTTTATGAGAAAACAAAGTTCCATGTTTTTGGGATCAATGTAAAGTGGCAAAGCAGAACCAGCATCAAAAGCAATGTTTATTTGCATTTCATCAACATCCTTTCCATAATGTCCTTATTGACAAAATATAATGGAATATGTCCCTCAACAAGACTCTCAATTCGACTTTGGATCTCTTGTAACCAGTTACCTGTAAAATACACCACTGGGTCCAAAAAAAACTTAACAGTTCATTCTGAATTAGTTTGTGCTTATATTGGACCTTTATAGCTCGGATGGAAAGACCTGAATGCAAATTAGTGGTCACAACAGTATCATTAACGATCTCTATCATATCTGACAAACTCTCCTTTTGTTTCTTTAAAACCTCCATCATGGTTGCCATCTGTTCACAAAAAATTGACATTTCATGATTCAAATTACTGATGCAAATTGAATTAGACACAGCCGCGGCAGTAACAGCTGAAAACCCGATGACAGATGTTGCAACTAGTCTGGCAATAACTCCAGGTGAATGTTTGGTACGTGATTGCACATTGTAAGATCCACCAGGAAAAGACTTCTGCAACTGCTCCAACATTTCCTTAGTAGTATACTGGATCCTTTTAACATGTTCTTGATACCAAGATTTAATTTCTGGTGCTTTAACTTTGGAAACATCAAAATATTTTTCAATAGTAACCTTAGGATCCATACTGATAAATATCTTTTGGGAGAAAACTTTCCGGTTGGTAATCAGGAAACCAGGTGATTCCTCAAGCATGATCCCAGAAGATAGACCAGGTTCTATTACAGGCTGTACATGAATCTCAACCGAGACACCCTGGCACAGGAACAGGATGGTCCAGATGACTGCCAACATCCTGGATCTCATCAATCCAAACCCAACTGGAAGGTGATATTTATCTGTAATAGGGGGGAAAAAAACATATTCAGTATAAAATATACACCTTTATCCTAAAGAAACCATTTTAATAATCATAGTGATTATTCTTCTATATATGGATTATTCTCCAGGCCTTTTTTAAATATTATCAGAATATCTATGCTTCAGGGGATTTAGATGTAAAGGCAAAAGAGACCTTCTGGGAAAAGATTAAGCTTCCAAAGATTGATAGTGAGAAATTGGTGCAAGTGAACCTACCAATTTATACTGAGGAAGTCAAGGGTGCCATTGATAGAATAAAGATCGGGAAAGCACCAGGTCCAGATAGCATTGCGGCAGAATGGTATAGAATATTGAAAACAGATATAGCTGATATCTTAACAGAGTTATTTAATCTATACTTTGTTGCGGATTCTGTAATTACGCTGATTCATAAAAAGGGTAAACTACCAGAGGATATGGGTTCGTACAGACCCATATCTCTATTTAACAACGATTATAAGCTTTTAATGAATATCATTGCTGAGAGGCTGAAAAGGGTGATCAGAGACATAATTCACCCTGATCAGACGGGTTTTATGCCTGGGAGGAATGTAGCGAGGAATATACGCAGGGTATTATTAACCATTGAGCACTATTATAATAAATTACATAGAACAGGGATGCATGATGAAGTAGATCATGCCTTAATCACAATAGACGCGGAAAAGGCATTTGATTCAATAATCTGGGATCATTTGACGACTTCTCTATTACAGTTTGGGTTTTCAGGCAATTTGGTAAATTTGGTGAACTTGATATACAAATCACCAAGATCACAAGTATTAGTTAATGGGGGGTTTACACCATATATTATCCTACAAAAAGGAACCAGACATGGATGCCCATTATCCCCACTTCTTTTAATATCACTCTAGAGCCTCTGGCAATTTATTTTAGGGAGAAGTTAGAGGGTATTAAGTTAGGAGACCACAAGGTGGTTATTTCACTATATGCGGATGATGTTATTCTTTTTCTTAGCAACTCTAGGTTAAGTATCCCAACAAGCTTGGAGATTATTAACCAGTTTAGTAAATGTACAGGGTACAAAGTAAACATACAGAAGTCAGAAATATTATGGATTAACAAAAACAAAAATAGTTATAGTAAACACCCATATAGGGAAGTAGCCCATATTAGATATTTGGGAATTATTTTGGGAAAGGATCCAAGTGGGTGGTATAATCTCAATTATGCTGACTATTTTGCTAACTTTCACGCTGAATTGCAGAGATGGAACATAAATTTTCTGTCACTGTCAGCCAAAATCATGCTTTTTAAGACAATTATTTTTCCGCGTCTATTGTTTCTACTTCAAAACATACCTTTATTTATTACAAGGCAGGATATTATTAAATATAATAAGGCATGTACCAAATTCGTTTGGGGAAAGATGAGACCCCGGATATCTCTAAACAGATTAACCATATCTAAAAAATATGGGGGTATGGCTCTACCAAACTTACGCTACTATAATTGGATAGCGATGATAAAATATGGGTTAGACTGGTTACTTGAGGCGCAATATATTACTTACTATGATGTAGAGACAGAATTAATAAGACCTTTTAACTTAAAATCTGCCCTACACCACACTTATGCAAAATTACCGGAGAATATTAAACAACTCTCAACAATTTCAAATATTATTTTAGCCTGGCAAAAATACTGTAATCTATTGGGGTGGATTTTAGAAAATCCAGATATCTCCCGATCATCGGAACCCCTGATTTTTCTCCAGGGCAAGATAATATAGTTTTCAGAGAATGGTATGCAAAAGGAATATGATAGTTTGCACAGCTTTTGATAACTGGCACAAATAAACTACAATTGTATGGTGATATAGCAAAAAAGTTTCAGTTACCTCAAAATAATTTTTATGCTTACCTGCAAGTTAGAAGTTTTATGACAACACTGTCTCAATCAAGTGGATTAGGATGGGACTTACAAGAGCTGGAGGCAGGACTCACTTTGTATAAAGCAGGCATTAGATCATTAACATACTGGTATAATACTCTATTCGATAAACTAGGGTCAAAACATATTAGGGAAATCACACAGAAGCTTCAAAAATATGTCCCAAATATTCAGGAAGAAGAGGTCGTGAAAAGCATTAGCTTAAGCACGTCAGCGACGACAGTAATTAGTTGGAGGAAAACTCATTGGAGAATTATTAACAATTATTATTTAACTCCGGACAGGTTAAATAAATGGGCATGTGCAGACTTGAATATTTGTTGTTATAAGTGTAGTGCTGGGAGGGCAGATCTACTGCGTTGTTTGTGGTTATGTCCCAAAATCAGACAATTTTGGGCTAGGGGGAACTATTGGTTAAATAAATATCTGGGGTCACGGATTGAATTTACTGCATGCATAATTTTTTTCTTGTATCAAGGTTTGTTAGAGCCAGGAGAGAGACAGTTAGTTAACACCTGTATAATGCTAGCACGAAATTTAATAGTTAAAAATTGGAAAAGAAGAAGAGCCCCTTTATTAGGGGAGTTCATTAAATTAATCTATCTACAAATGAGAATAGAGCTATATGATAACAATTTAAGAAAGGAGATAAATCTCAGGAAGTATTTTAATAAATGGTTAAAACTACTCTTGGACTGACCATTAGATATGCAAAGGCAGTTTCTCTCCCCTCTAAAAGATTTAGTATCCTTCTTAACTTTGGTGGCGGAAGAGAGGATACCTTACCAGTGGGGGGAGGTTAATGAAGGAGTTAATTAAGTCAGGATCATATAAAAGGTACATAAATAGAATCTTTTGGGGGGGGGGGTTTGGGTTGTTTTTTTTTGTTGGTTGTGTGTTTGGGGTGTGTGTGTAGAGGTGTGTGTGTTAAAAATGGTATAAAAACAGTAGTGTATATAAAGAATGAAGGGCCCTGGTGAACGATCAAGAAGTATGGATCGTCAATTAACCTAAATCTTTCTTTTTGTTCTTTCGTGTATCTTTTTTTCTTTTTTGAGGTTGTACTATTGGCCCTGCGTGGCGCAAAACAGGATATGTATTGTTGTTTGCTGTTACGTTATTTTGCTGGCTGTATTGTACACTACTGGTAATAAATAAATATTTTTTTTAAAAAATAGGGGGGAAAAAAACATATTCAGTACAAAATATACACCTTTATCCTAAAGAAACCATTTTAATAATCATAGTGATTATTCTTCTATATATGGATTATTCTCCCCCTCTAGTTTTAACTTTGACCTAGGGTGACAAGCACGCAATTGGTTAATGTGCACCCACTTTTCTATTGACTTCAAAATCTTGTATGCCACAGGTGAAAGTTTGTCAATAATGACATACGTCCCTTTCCATGATGGGAGAAACTTCTTCTCTCTAACTTGATTTCTAAGAAAATTGTAAAGATAAACTTTATCATTTACCTCATATTCTTTCAGTGTGGTTTTCATGTCATAATATGTTTTAGCACATATTGCGGCTTTCTCAAGATTTTTCTGAGCAAAAGCAAAAGCTTGTTGCAAATGCTTTCTTAAATTCTCAACATATTGATAGGTTGTTGTTGCATTGATCAAATTCTGATCCTGAGTACGATACAACAAATCCTGTGGAAGTACCATCCTTCTACCTGTCATTAGTTAAAAAGGAGACATTTTTGTCGCAGTACTAGGAGTGGATTTAAGATAATAGCCATCAACACCAAAGGCAACTTAATATCCCAATCTTTCCATGATTCCTCCACAAACTTTTTCAGGAAATTTACAACTGACTGATTATACTGTTCAACTCCACCACTCGAGGCAGCACGGTAGGAAATATGTAATTTCCTTTTCACACCCAGAATAGACCACATTCTTCTCATCACTTCACTTGTGAAATGAGTACCTCTATCAGACTCAATCCTCTGAGGAAGTCCAAACCTAGAGAAAACATGATTGATTAATAAAGCAGCAGCTGTTTCAGACCTACAATTAGGGGATGGAAGACACTCCACCCATTTGGTAAACATACATGTAACGGTTAACATGTATTGATTGCCCCGTGATGTCTTTGTAAGTGGTCCTACAAAGTCAATTGGTAGATCAGACCATGGGAGAGACATACCTCTTTTTTGTAAAGGTGCCCTGTGGGTTGGAGAATTTGGTTGAAACTGTGAACAAACCAAACACCCCTGACAATAAGTCTGAACATCTTTCAGCATATGTGGCCAATATGCATAATCACGCAATACTTCATAAGTAATTCTCTCCCCGCGATGACCTGATGTTGGTGCATCATGGGCATGCTGCAGCATAAGACCTCTAAAAGAAGTAGGAACAACCCACTGTATAGATCCATTATTAGTTGTCCGAACTAACAAACCATCTTTAAGACTAAATTTAGACTTATACTTAAATAAGATCCTAAGGTCCTCATTTTCAGTGCAATCTTTCTCCTGGATTGTATACACTATAGGATTCTCCTTAAAAAGGTAAAATTTACCCACAACAGGATCCTCTTTCTGACTGGTAATCAAATCCTCGTTAGGTGCATCCTGACTCCATTGCATTACAGATAGTTCTTGATCCTTCTTCATTTGCTGACGAGTTACTACTGTGATTTGACATGCACCAAGAAGGTGTTCAATGTCAAACATTTCCCCCTCTAGGGCACCTTGTTTAGCCATTGTATCAGCTAAATCATTTCCTTCCTTGTCAATACCATGCATCTTTGAATGACCCTTTGTCTTCTTCCAAAAGACAATCAAGTCATTAGAGATAACAATATCATCAATTGCAAGTATCATCTTTCCATGTTTAACTGGCTTGTTACGGGCTCTCATCATCTGATTATGCTTCCACACAGGAAGGTATTCAACAAAACTGTTACGGACATAATCTGAATCTGTAATGATAACAAATTCTTTAAATCCCTGATTTACTGCCATCTGAATGGCATTATACACAGCGCTTAATTCAGCCATTTGGCTACTTTTCGGGCCCAAACAATAACCAACAGGTTGTATGTGATAATCACTACCCCACACAATACCTGCTCCAGCTACAAGTTTCTTTTCACCATTTTCAGTGGCATGAAAAGCACAACCATCAACATATACCTTAGGTAGTGGTTGACAATACATTTCCTCATAAACCTTATGCCGTGAGAATATGTAATCATCCATATAATCATCCTCACAAATTTCCTCCTTTATATCCTGTTCAGAGCAATCATGAAGTTCAGCTAGTCCTTGTGCAACATAATTTTTCTTATTCTGTGCATAATGAACCTCCAAAGGCCAACCCTGCAAAGACATGGTCCAGGATGTAATGCGACTGTTAGATAGATTACCTGCCTTTATTTTATTACTCTGTAAATACTGTAAAGACTGATGAGCAGTTTCCACAATAATTTTTTCTCCTTGGATATAACTCCGAAAATATTGTAAGGCCCAAACTGTTGCAAACAATGCTTTTTCACAATCATTAAATTTGATCTCCACTGGAGATAAGGCCTTGCTTGCATATGCAATGATCTTATTCTGTTTATCATGTTGCTGATAAAGAACCGCACTCAAGGTAAGATCCGTATATCCTGTCTCCAAGTAAAATGGATCTCCCTTTACTGGATAGGCTAAACAAGGAGCTTGAGTAAGTCTTAGCTTTAACTCTTGAACTGCCTGGTCTTGTTCTACTGTCCAAGTCCAAGGCTCCCCTTTCTTTAATAGCCTAATCAAAGGTTTAGTAATTTCAGCATAGTGGTCAATAAATTTCCTAGAGTAATTTGTTATACCTAGGAAAGATCTTAGTTCTTTAATACTTGTTGGACTCTTTGTTTTCAATAAAGCTTCAACTTTCTTTTTCTGGGGATTCAAACCATCAGCAGTTATTTCATGACCAAGGAAATTCACCTTAGTTCTACACCATTGAGCTTTTTGAATTGAGAGTTTTACACCTGCCCTTTTCAATTAATTAAGTACATGCCTGACTTCTTCCAAGTGTTCATCAAAAGTAGAGCTTTTGATTAATATATCATCCACATAGCATAATGTCCCCCTTTCAGCAGCATCAGGCATAGCCTTATGCATAAAAATACCAAACTCCTGTCCCGGATTAATATATCCAAAAGGCATCCTGACCCAGGTAAACTGTTCTCCACCAAATGAAAATGCAAGTTTAGGTTGGTCCTCCTCACTCACCTTGACAGTCCAGTAACCTTGCGCACAGTCTAAGGTCGTAAAATTTTTAGAACCTTGTATCTGTGCAAGACATTGATCTATGTATGGGACTGGCCATCCTGACATAGGCACACGCTTATTAAGCTGTCTCAAGTCAGCACACAACCTCCATTGCCCATTTGGTTTCAACACTCCCAAAATAGGAGTATTAAAGGGACTATGTATTGGTTTAATAATACCTCTCGATTCCAAGTTCTTAATAATATCTGCTAAAGATTCATAGGAGGCCAATGGCAAACGATATTGTCTCACATATACTGGAGGTGCTTTAGGATCAGTTGGAACTCTAAGAGTATGTAGATCTGTTGAACCACAGTCATAAGAATCTTTGGCAAATATCTCCTGAAATTCCATTAAGATTTCTCTTAATTGTTGGGATTCCCTTTCATTAGAACACCCATCTTCCAAAGAAATCTGTTCCTCCACCATTTCATTAAATCCAGGAAAAATTTCAGGTTTACCTATCTCATATGTCTCTTCGAGCTGTATGGATAGGTCCTTTGTAATCATATTTACTCTCTTCTTCTCTTCCTTTGCATACCCTTCTGATTCATCATCAGAGAGCTTTTGATCAAAGATAATCTCAGATTCCGTACTCTTACATATACCTTCCTTTTCCTTGAAAGGGTATACAGATTGCACTGTGAACAATCCATCAGGTTGGGAATGGAAATATTGCTCCACTATCTGCTCTTCTGTTAAATATCCATCAGGGATAAGACCTATAACAGAATTAGTGGGATCAGAGGTAAAATACTCAGAATCTATTGCAAACCCCACTGTAGTACTCCTCTTCAAACATATACTATGGGGCATCACATTATTTACCAAAATGGTAAATGGCATCTGGTGAATATTGACCAATGGCATATGAGTAACAGTTATGCCCAATTGTTGGATCCTCTGACATATATTTATCAGAGCATCAGAGCCTTGAATTTCTTGCCCCCTTTTAACCTATAGAGAAAGGGGAAATTGATTTCCACCCCCTGGAATAGTTACATTATTTTGAACTTGTACAATCATTGCATATGGCAATTGTTGAGCAGATCTCAAAACCTTTATGTCATCCATATAGTTTAGAGGGTTACTCTTTAATCTTGAAATTCTGAAATTCCATTAAGATTTCTCTTAATTGTTGGGATTCCCTTTCATTAGAACACCCATCTTCCAAAGAAATCTGTTCCTCCACCATTTCATTAAATCCAGGAAAAATTTCAGGTTTACCTATCTCATATGTCTCTTCGAGCTGTATGGATAGGTCCTTTGTAATCATATTTACTCTCTTCTTCTCTTCCTTTGCATACCCTTCTGATTCATCATCAGAGAGCTTTTGATCAAAGATAATCTCAGATTCCGTACTCTTACATATACCTTCCTTTTCCTTGAAAGGGTATACAGATTGCACTGTGAACAATCCATCAGGTTGGGAATGGAAATATTGCTCCACTATCTGCTCTTCTGTTAAATATCCATCAGGGATAAGACCTATAACAGAATTAGTGGGATCAGAGGTAAAATACTCAGAATCTATTGCAAACCCCACTGTAGTACTCCTCTTCAAACATATACTATGGGGCATCACATTATTTACCAAAATGGTAAATGGCATCTGGTGAATATTGACCAATGGCATATGAGTAACAGTTATGCCCAATTGTTGGATCCTCTGACATATATTTATCAGAGCATCAGAGCCTTGAATTTCTTGCCCCCTTTTAACCTATAGAGAAAGAAGAAATTGATTTCCACCCCCTGGAATAGTTACATTATTTTGAACTTGTACAATCATTGCATATGGCAATTGTTGAGCAGATCTCAAAACCTTTATGTCATCCATATAGTTTAGAGGGTTACTCTTTAATCTTGACCATAAAATATGGTTAGTAAAATCAATTTGAACAGCAAAGCGATGTAACAAATCATTTCCAATATACATTTGATATTTTGGCTCATCCAAAACCAAAAATAAATGTCTGGCAGTCTTATTTCCAAAAGAGACAGACAACAAGCATTTAGCTACAACAGCTACGTCTGTAACATCACCATCAATATCATGCACCCACTGATCATAAGGTGGAAGATTCCTAATTATCATTGGATTCTCCAATTGTCTTAATAAGCAATGTTACGGTTGCCTCCAGGCTGGCTGGAAGTTGGACCGTAGAAAAGGATGCTCCTAGCGCTCACCAAAGGAGCAGCAGCACCGTGGACACTATAACTGCTGCGTAGCCACCATAAGTAATGCAGACTCTATGAACCACCGCTGCTGGGCTGGTATCTCGCCGTCTGCTCTGCGCCCTGGACCTATGACCAGGCTCCAGTAGGTGAACCTCTTCCTTCTGTAGCAATCCCTGTAGCTAAGGGAGTATGAAGAGCATAGCAATCCCTGTAGTGATTATAAGCTGTATCCTACAAACATGAGTCAAAGCTTCAAGTTAGAGGGTCAACATAGGTCTGATGTGCTGGAGCACACAGCCTCCTTTTTATTGAGGTTACATGCAAACAGGACACTCTCAGGGGGAGGCATAAAATCCCCCATCACACATTTGATATTAGATAGAGAGACACTCCCTTTGACAGGCCACAACATTTACTTCAGCAGATAACATTACACACAATAAAACAATGCAGTCCACCTTATCAATACTAGTCTGATTAGACAATGGGAAAGTTGATCACTAAACCTAATTAGAGCTAATCCCAGCAGACTTGTATTTAGAATAGGTTTCTTGAAGCTGAACAAAATTTAACTCTTAATGGCACACAATGAAACCGAACCAAGTGGGAGAAAGCCAGGGACAAGTCATTTCACAGGTCTGGGGACATAGTCTTAAAGGGGGCATTGTTCACCAGAGTCACAATATGTCCCCAGACGTTTCCCAAAGGGCCACACACACCCAACAAAAGTCAATATACTCTCAGGGGCACAATCTTCCAGGGGCCATAGTCATGAGGAAGGAGGCTGGCAAATAGGCCTCTCCAAAATCCAGGGAAGCAGGGCAACCTTCCATTTAAAGGGCCAGTCACAAATAGCAGTTTGTAACATATCTCCCCTTTTGGAGGGAGACTAACAAGGCACCTGACCTTCTGTCGGTCAGTGCCTAAGTTAGTCTCGCAACCCACCCACAAATAAACACTAGCAGCAAAGCAGCCCCCCCACAACAAGTAGCACTGGCCTGTAGGTTCCAGGTTATAGGATGAAAGTGTAGCATCCTCTGCCTTCCTGGCGCAGCTGTGCAAATAGCTGATGGTACTTGGGGGGCAGAGGCCAGCGGCACTCTGCCCTGGTGCCAGCGCTTCTGCTGGGGTGAGGGGTTTGCAGGCCAGTCCTGTAACAAGGGGGTCTGTAGGGCAGAGGCCAGCAGCGCTCTGTTCTGATGCCAGCTCTTCTGCTGGGGGAATTGGGGCATAGTCCTGCCCGGTGGCAAAGGGAACGTGGGGGTCAGTGGGGGTTAACATCTCCACTGTTAACCCTGGGCCCAAGTTAGGAGTTAGCTGGGGAGGGGGAGATTGGCTTACCTCCTCCTCCTGATACTCCAGTGGCCGTTGGGAAGGGAGGTCGATGCTCTCCGCTTCCTGTGGAACATGCTGCGGCTGGGGAGAGAGACCGGTTGTCTCCTCTCCCTGGAAGGCACACTCCGGCTGGGGAGGGAGGTCGATGCTCTCCCCTCCCTGTAGCTGGGTCTGTCGCTGGGGATCTGGGCCGCCTGCCCAGCATCCCTGTAGGGCCGGTAGAGAGACTGCGGTCCCATCTCCACCTGCCTGCTGGGGGTCCTCCCAGGACCAGTCTATGAGGCCTGCTGCCTCTGGTATCTCTGGCTGGGGAAGGGGACTGGTTGTCTCTTCCCTCTGCACGGTATACTGCCGCTGGGGAGGGAGGTCGCTGCTCTCCTCTCCCTGTAACTCTGGCTGCCGCTGGGAAGGGAGGTCGTTGCTCTCCGCTCCCTGTGACTCACTTTCTCGCTGGAGACCAGGTGTCCAGACCCTCAAACTCCACAGTTGGCGCTCAAAGGCTCGTGCCGCTTTGTTCTCCGTATCCAATTCCCGGATGATGCGACTGACTACCTCCTGTGCAGGGTCTGGACCATATCGGACTAGCCGCCTCTTTACCTCTGGAACGAAATCCGCGCCCTCATAGCGACGGATCCGGTTGAGGTGCTCTTCACATGGTTCTGACCAGTATCTTGTCAGCTCCATGCTGCTGTAGGTAGGGACGCTGCGCAGTGGCTAGCGTTGCCCTCAATTACTCTCCTACGATACCAGTGCTGTTGTGGTGCTGCTCCTTGCGCTAGGACGCCAATCCCACCGCTGCCGCCAAATGTTACGGTTGCCTCCAGGCTGGCTGGAAGTTGGACCGTAGAAAAGGATGCTCCTAGCGCTCACCAAAGGAGCAGCAGCACCGTGGACACTATAACTGCTGCGTAGCCACCATAAGTAATGCAGACTCTATGAACCACCGCTGCTGGGCTGGTATCTCGCCGTCTGCTCTGCGCCCTGGACCTATGACCAGGCTCCAGTAGGTGAACCTCTTCCTTCTGTAGCAATCCCTGTAGCTAAGGGAGTATGAAGAGCATAGCAATCCCTGTAGTGATTATAAGCTGTATCCTACAAACATGAGTCAAAGCTTCAAGTTAGAGGGTCAACATAGGTCTGATGTGCTGGAGCACACAGACTCCTTTTTATTGAGGTTACATGCAAACAGGACACTCTCAGGGGGAGGCATAAAATCCCCCATCACACATTTGATATTAGATAGAGAGACACTCCCTTTGACAGGCCACAACATTTACTTCAGCAGATAACATTACACACAATAAAACAATGCAGTCCACCTTATCAATACTAGTCTGATTAGACAATGGGAAAGTTGATCACTAAACCTAATTAGAGCTAATCCCAGCAGACTTGTATTTAGAATAGGTTTCTTGAAGCTGAACAAAATTTAACTCTTAATGGCACACAATGAAACCGAACCAAGTGGGAGAAAGCCAGGGACAAGTCATTTCACAGGTCTGGGGACATAGTCTTAAAGGGGGCATTGTTCACCAGAGTCACAATATGTCCCCAGACGTTTCCCAAAGGGCCACACACACCCAACAAAAGTCAATATACTCTCAGGGGCACAATCTTCCAGGGGCCATAGTCATGAGGAAGGAGGCTGGCAAATAGGCCTCTCCAAAATCCAGGGAAGCAGGGCAACCTTCCATTTAAAGGGCCAGTCACAAATAGCAGTTTGTAACAAGCAACTACTAATGTAACTATGCTCTCTATTAAGGGCAAGTTTTGCATGTTTTACCCTTCCAATATAATTAATTTGAAGAGGAATAAACAATTCATGATCTATTTCTTTTAACTCAGTTAAAAACCGAGTATGATTCTTTAAATCAGATGACTTACCATTCTTCTGAAGAAAAGAAATAGTAAGTACATCACCTTCCACCAAAGTACCTGCAATCTCTTTTGGATTAACTTGAATTACATTGTCACACATATATAACTGCATGCCAACATCCTTATTTTGTAGGATTGTCATCTCAGGTACTTGACTGTTCCGAAAATGAATTTCAACAGAATCCTCTCTATGCTCAATTATATGACAACACTTTGGGTTAGTATAATATTTAACCCGTTGATAATTGATTGGTGTATTCACCTGTGACCATACAACACCATTTATGCAATCGATTATAGGATTAAGACGTCTAAAATAAGAAATTGTTCTTCAACTGCTTTAACCACAACAACTGGATGTTGCAGGGACATTTCCCAATTTTGATTTTAAGCCATACATAACCTATAACTTCAATAGGTTTTCCATCAAACTTTTGCAAGATACCAGTGTAGGTTTTAAACTTTAACTCCTCTGGAGCTATGTCCATGATTTGCCTAAAAATATTTTCTGACATGACAGTAATTTGAGAACCAGTATCAATCAGGCTCATGACCTGTCCCATAATGTTCTGGATGTTGAGGGGTATATAATACCTCTGATTTCTTTCTTGCATTTCACAGAGAAAATGAGAATGCCCCAACATGTTAGCATTCTTCCATTGTTTACATTTGGTAATATTGTCCCCCTCCAGGTCTGAAACACCTAACCATTGTATTGTAAAAATTTTAGGTGAATTATCAGTATTAATGGTAGGGGTATCCAATATCAACCCATTACCACCACCTTCAGGTAAAGCGTAGTCTCATGGGATTTAATAACATCCTGCATATGACTACAGTTTTCAAGTAACATGTTATCTCTTAACCCCATATGAGCAGGATCAGGAGTGACACATAACACACTCTCAGTCTGTCCTGTTAAAGGGAGAGAAGCATTTTTGCATTCATTAGAGCTTACATGATAACTTAAAATAATTTTTTGATTAGATTGAAGCTTTACCACATTTTCACCTGAGGAAACATTAGTACCATGAGCAATAACATTCTCTAAATTACTAGTTATATCAGACAACACGTGTACATTAGATTCATTAATCACATCAAATCCTGGAGTTTGCTTTAGGGTATGAATTAGTTAATTTACCTGACTAGTACTAGGCTGGCAGGCAGACAATGGGTTCTTTCCTGATTTTACGTTTGGCTGGGACAACATTGACATCAACTGGCTCATCTGCAAGCTTAACTCCTTAACCTGTTTTTCCAGCCTACCATAGTCTTCAGACTTTTGAGGAGCTTTCTTAGATGTTCCCTCCTTTGGACTGGAAGGGGCAGGCTGTGTTACAGCTGTTGCTGTAGGATTAGTATTTGCAGATCCTCTGCCAGGAAACCTATTATTATAATATCTCCTGTTAAACCAGTTTCTTTTCCCTCGACCAAAATAATCAGCATTAGCATTTGCAGGACCCTGTGTGTTCTGTCTCGGCCCCCCCTCTCCTGAACATTTTTCTGTCTGAGAATTCTGACTGGACTGTAATGGATGCTCAGAAGCAACACTAATTTCTGCTACTTGGCCTGAAAAACTCTTTGTTTTAGAAATACCCTTTAACTCAAGTTGGTGAATTTCATAAACTTTGGTACATTCTTTAACAAGCCAATTTAATGACACTGTCGGGTTAAAATCTCTAACCAGATTTTGGCGTATGTATGCAGGTAATGCATAAAAATACAATTGTTTAAATTCTGGGCAATTACAATCTGCCGCGGCTTCACACTCACAATAAAAGCCTTTGAGACAAGCCAGAAAATCACGAGGGCTCTGATCATCTGCACATTGCATACTGTACAAACTTTTTTTCTTTGCAACAACAGATTTAAGAGGGGTAAAGGCTGTATACAGTTCATCCTTTATATAATCCCACTGTTTAACCCCCTCTTCCTCAAGACATTTGAAAAATCCAAAATGCTTAATGACAAAAGTCCAAGGTAAATAATGTATCTTAGAACTGTTATCTGTCACCTCCAACAACACCAGAGTAAGTTCAAATAAATCTATATGATCAACAATTGATGTTTTACTACATTCATCAAATGGTTGAATAGTTTCCTTAAGAAACTTTATGATTTTCACATAATTATGTCTAACGTTCAATTGTTTTGCTTGTTTCCTTTTATTTGGCATTGTTTTATAATCAATACTTTCAGCACCGTCAGAAAATTCCTGTGCCTCTCCCGATTCTGACACAGTCAGAATGTATTAAAGTTTTAATTCTTTGATCCAAATCTTTCTTTTCCTTTGAGGAAAAATCAACATGAGCGGGAGTTGAAAACTTAATCTCAGGTTGAACACAGAGCTCAGTTTGACCTTCCCTGAGTTTCTCCAACTCCTTTTCAGCATACATTACTTGTTTATCAAGAATGCTATTAACATGTGTTAAAGCATAATTTTCACGATTAGAGGATGTCAATCTGTCTTTAAGAGCGCTAACTCTGTATTATAAATCATTTATTTTAATCTGAAACTCCCGTTCTGTCTTTTCCTGGCAGCGAACCTTATTTTCTCTTTCAGACAATTTTTTATTCAACATATCCACCTCAGCTGATACAATAGTAAATTCAGCATTCTGCTGGACATATTTGTCAGCCCAAAATTCTTGCAAAAGAAACAATATTGGCCATGTACTATATATCAATTTATTTATCTCATTAGAGCCCTTAGCATTTGCCAATTCTAACAATTTTGCCATATAACCATCAGGGTTATCACACAAAATATATTTTGGGTCACGAATCATTGACTTCAAACTTAGATACCAATTATCAAAATAATCCTTTGATTTAACTTTACGAAAAAGTTGATGTAAAACTCTATTTCGCACAACTTCCTCTGTATCAGTATCAGATATAGATTGAGATTTACCCAAAAAGGACCTTCTATCCTGACAAGAAACATCCCCAAACACAGACTTTTTTTTAAATCAAATGCTCAAATAACCCACTGTAGCTTTAACTGCAAAATACAATTTTCCTATCCGGGACAACAGCCAAAATGTTATCTCTTCTCAAAACAACACAAGGACAGCAAAACAAACTCAAGTCTGCTTTTCACTTAAAGGAGAAATACAATTTCAAGAAAATACGTAATTAATACTAATTATTCCCACAAGAAAACATCAATATTGGCAATCAATAAACTATTTCAACTCTCTGCTAGTGCCCCCAAGATGTTATGAATATTACCTTTATCTATAAAAGTATATTATGTGAAATGGTGCAATTTTAAATGACACATTTTTCTATAAGTTATGAAAGGTAATAAACAAATCTGAATCCTTTTAGTTTCTATCAGTCTATTAATTATACAGACACCAGATGAATAACAAAAATTAGCTTTATTAAAGTATTTTGTTATTAATAATTAGCATTTAATAGAAACTTAAGCAATCAAAATATTACAGAGATATAAACTACAGTTCTATAATAATAACTAACGCGATAACATAACTCCAAATAGCAAGCAAAACAGAATAATACAGAGATTAAACTATAAAGATGATTAAGTCATATTTTCAAAATAACACAAACATTGGCATGATGATAGGAACCAAATATTTCATTGTAAACCCTTTAAGGTAATTGCGGAGAATCAGGCAGATTAATAATTATGACAAACCGTCAGATGATAATGTATCCTAATTCCTGATTCACCCGTTGTTATTGTCAACAAATAAGACCAGGTGGTAGGAATTTTTATAAAGAAAACACAAAGCTATAAAACAATTAATTAATTTACCTGATTAAATAGACAAAGGTATTTTGCATAAATGTAAAATGTAAATCTTAATGATATTAACATTTAAAGTGACTTTCTTTCATACATCACCAAAGTAAATAAATTCCCCCTTTGCAGACAGGAATCAAACTGTCAGGTTGTAGGTCTGTCCGAATAGGCTAAACTAGCCTCAGCAGTTATAATCCAATAATCTCGGACCTCTGTAGTTGATTAGCAAATTACCAACTCCAAAAATTATGTGAGCAGTTCCAAAAACACAGGAAAACGATCCCCTCCCATTGGGCTAGACCCTATATATTCCCATTCTCTCATATAGGAGGAGTCATTAATTATAATATTTTAATCATTAATTAACATAAAATTAATTAGATTAAATATTTTTGTTTTAACAGTAGATGGCTCTCACATATAGGGTAAAAATATTAGAAAAATACTTATTATATTTATGTTTACCCCAACATTCCTAGACTACAATCAAGGTTATAAACTGCACTTATTTACAGAAATAAGTGACTAGCTGGGGCCTAAGCAAGTAAACTACCTTGAATAATGGAAAACATATTGATATGAAACTTCTCGGTCAGCAAGACTGAGGAAAACAACATTTAATGTAATAATAGCTGAGCCCTGGTAAAGCTTAAAACAAAAAAAACAACATGGAGTCTGTTCTGTCATGAAAAATTCATGACAATATATATACAGTATATATATATATATATATATATATATATATATATATATATATATATATATATATATATATATATGAAAAAAATGGTTGGGGAAAGGGAAAGGGGATAAATTCGGATGGCGCCACACTCTGGAATAAAGCTCAATATGTAATTAAAAATATGGCTGTGATGAAGATAATAATATATATAACGATGTTTCGATTCAATGAAACATAAGTGGTATATATATACTAGTGATAATTATAATACTGTTGTTATTGGTAATGCCACAGGATTACTAAAATAAAATAAATTAAAATAAAGATGGTGTGTCATATGGTTACACACAATACTGACCCATGTATAGCTAATAGTGTGAATATACAATCACATTACCGTTATATTAATAATGCTCAGGGTCTCAAAATGTAAGAAACAATATTGGTAGTACAAAAAATTCGTAAATTGGGGTCACAGTAGACAATGTTACTAAAAAATAAAATATTAATTACAAATCCTGAATAAGAAATAAATACAGAGTAAAAAAGGATCACCTAATATCGTAATAACCTGATATTGGATACACAATAAAAATGATATGTGTTGAACGTCCTAATTGACAAAATAAAACTACTATGAGTGAGTGATATTATAGTCCATATCAAATGTGCAGTACTTCAACTTGATAATGCTTCAATCCACAACGTTCCCGTTGGGAGCTTACTTACACTCCTTCACCTCAATCTCATGAGGTAAGTGCCGCGTAGTGTACAGATAAGTCTCCTTCCCGGTATCGGCTGTAGGTTTGAGATGTGTTGTCTTTTCAATACTGTTCTCTCCTCTCACCGCTCTTTCCCCACAGTGCATGCAATCATATAAGAAAAAGGACATACAATAGTGCAACACTGTTTCAAAATGACACACTATTTATTTATGTATAACGATGTATGCTTACATCAAGGACCCTCAATATTATGAGGTAAGTGCCCTCTATACTAATATACCCCATGATAAAGGCCTAAAAATGATAGACTATTGGCTGAAAGAAAAGACTGTCCTATCAAGGAACCACCAAAATTTTATTCTGGAATCAGTTAAATTCACTCTGGAAAAAAACTACTTCTTGTTTGAAGATAAATATTACCTCCAGCAAAATGGCACAGCGATGGGGACAAAATTTGCCCCCAGCTATGCCAATCTATACATGGGGGCATGGGAGGAGGAAACTATCTGGCACAACAACAAAGATCTCCCCCATATTGTCATTTGGGGGAGATATATTGATGATATTATCTTCATCTGGAATGGCACTGATACTTCATTGGATGCCTTCATCGAACGACTAAATACTAATGAATATAACCTTACATTTACAGGTAAACGAAATACCTTGGAAATAGATTTTTTAGACATTGTATTTTTTCACGAGAATCAAAAAATACAGACCAAGCTCTTCAAGAAAGACACAGATAGCAATGGCTATCTCCATGCCTCCAGTAGCCACAATCCAAAATGGATCAACAACATTCCTATGGGACAATACCAAAGAATTAAAAGGAATTGTTCCAGGAAGCAAGATTTTGATCAGGAGGCTAGTAATCTAACAGAGAGATTTTTAGCAAGGGGGTACAATAAATATAAACTTAAGAATACACTCCAGAAGGTGAATCTGATGGACAGAGAGTCCCTATTGAATACAGGGAAGAAAGAACAACCACAATCTGACACCAACATTAATTCGAACACAGTAAATTTCATAACCACTTATAATGAAGGATCAAGGGAAATCAGAAACATCATTATGAAACACTGGGAGATTCTTAAACAAGACGACTTACTAAAACCTATTACAGAAACAGCTCCTAAAGTAATATTTAGAAAAAATCGGAATTTAAAAAACATTCTAGCACCCAGCAAGCTAAAAGAAAAACCAGATATTAATAAAAACTGGTTAAAGAAGTCTACTATCGGATTCTTTAAATGTAATAGACGCAATTGCGTAGCTTGCGAACACCATCTGGGGAAAAACAAACCGACAAGGATAGTTACTTCATTTGTTACTAAAAAGAGCTACGAAATTAATACACTATGTAACTGTCGTACCGAAAATGTAGTATACATACTAGAATGTGGGTGTGGCCTACAATATATAGGCCGCACCACTAGACCTTATAAAAAAAGATTATTGGAACATCTCAATAACATAGAAATAGGGGAAAAAAACCACAATCTCTCTGCCCACTATCTTAAAAAACACAATAAAGATCCAGGGTGTCTAAAAGGATCCATTCTCGAATACATACCTGAGAACAAAAGAGGGGGTGACAGAGAATTGGAAATCCGGAAGAGAGAAACTTTCTGGATCTACACTCTCCAAACATTAGCCCCCAAGGGACTCAACAAAGACATCGATCTTGCAGCTTATCTAACATAAAGTTATGGATATATACAGCATATCTTCCCACAACTATAATGAGGGCTTACAATATCCAATATCACGTATATTTAAATGTATCCCCATGTGAAAATATAGTCTATAGACATAACCACATCAATTTGGCACATTCAGATCTACTAAAGGAACCCAATGTTTCTATATAAATTCCTTTTATTTTCTATGCTCAATTCCCACACAGCATATTTCAATTTTCTTTTAGAGTGGACATTCAGAATGCAATATTTTCACACACTCAACATTTATGTACTATACCCCTTAGTATTTTTTTTCCTTTCATAGATTGATAATAATAATAATATTAATAAAACCAATTTTATTAACCTGGATTTTATAATACGCATATTTACACACAATTGGTCGCTTGTGGGCCACAGTTTCCCATATAGTGGAGCTTTTGTTTTTCCACCACTACTAGCCACACGTTGTGTTAATAACTTTATCTCAACTTAATCTTATCAGTACAGTTCTTTTTATATATGGGGGGGAAATATTTCTATCTTCTCAATGAGAGTGCTTTCCATTTCCCTCTACAGCAAAATTTGTTACATCTTCATTTTTACAAACCTCTGCACTAAAGCTAGATATTATCCTTTCCCTACTAATTCTAATTCTAATCCAATTTTAAACACAAAGCGAGAAGGGTCTCATATATTAGCATTAGACCCTGAAACAGCTATTATGCTACACTTAATAGTGTTTAAACATATATTTGTTTTCAGCCAAGGTCACTACTATTACTATTATTTATATATGCCAATTTTTTGATGTGTCTATTTGAATTGAGCATTTGGATGTTTTTACTTGAATGGAGCATTTGGCTTTTTTAGATACACTTCCAAAGTATTATCTACAGTTGAATTAACGCCAACTATTATTCTAATACATTACTAATACATTTTTTAGTTTCTTAACCTAACGACTAATAAGCGCTCATAGATATATTCCTATAGCATAATCGAGTTTAATACACCGTAGAGTATCTCTATCTTCAGATTAACAAGTTATCATAGACTAACTCTTTAGCCCAAATAACATCACGTCACACTCTGGAATATAATTGTTCACATTGAGTATTGGGGTTATGCAATTTCCAAATTAAAATATTGGTATCCGCTATGGCAAGCGTACATAATAAACACAATAAACACGACATAGAAGATCATAATAAGTGTAGTATTACGAATCACATAGCAGTGTATATAACAGGCAGAAACTAATACACACACCTTTCACAACAGAAACCATGGAAACGGAGCTGTTGTTTTTTAGGTTCAATAGGTTTAAGTAAGCATCACATGATGCATTTACTCCCAGGCTATCAACCAATAGATTCAATTAACTTACATGTGATCTTAAGAAACCAATTAGAAACATATTGCAACGAGAGGGCGTGCCGCCGCCCTCCAACAAGCTTTAAATACCGAGTCATCTAAGCATTTGGTAAATACCTCTGAGGAAGAAGGGCTGAATTGCTTGTGTCCCTTCGAAACGCGTCAGGATTGTGTCTTACCTTATGCTAAGTTTGCACTGTGTGCATATGTGACCAGCACCGTGCCCCCGCAATACAGCAAAAGGATTTTAAAGTTTTAAGTTTTAATTTACCTCATAATATTGAGGGTCCTTGATGTAAGCATACATCGTTATACATTAATAAATAGTGTGTCATTTTGAAACAGTGTTGCACTATTGTATGTCCTTTTTCTTATATGATTGCATGCACTGTGGGGAAAGAGTGGTGAGAGGAGAGAACAGTATTGAAAAGACAACACATCTCAAACCTACAGCCGATACCGGGAAGGAGACTTATCTGTACACTACGCGGCACTTACCTCATGAGATTGAGGTGAAGGAGTGTAAGTAAGCTCCCAACGGGAACGTTGTGGATTGAAGCATTATCAAGTTGAAGTACTGCACATTTGATATGGACTATAATATCACTCACTCATAGTAGTTTTATTTTGTCAATTAGGACGTTCAACACATATCATTTTTATTGTGTATCCAATATCAGGTTATTACGATATTAGGTGATCCTTTTTTACTCTGTATTTATTTCTTATTCAGGATTTGTAATTAATATTTTATTTTTTAGTAACATTGTCTACTGTGACCCCAATTTACGAATTTTTTGTACTACCAATATTGTTTCTTACATTTTGAGACCCTGAGCATTATTAATATAACGGCAATGTGATTGTATATTCACACTATTAGCTATACATGGGTCAGTATTGTGTGTAACCATATGACACACCATCTTTATTTTAATTTATTTTATTTTAGTAATCCTGTGGCATTACCAATAACAACAGTATTATAATTATCACTAGTATATATATACCACTTATGTTTCATTGAATCGAAACATCGTTATATATATTATTATCTTCATCACAGCCATATTTTTAATTACATATTGAGCTTTATTCCAGAGTGTGGCGCCATCCGAATTTATCCCCTTTCCCTTTCCCCAACCATTTTTTTCATATTTTATCTAACAGGTGAAGAGTACTTGGGGGCACAATTCACACTGGTTAGACATTCGCAGGCAGCCAGCAACACACTCTAGGTTAGAAGTATTGATAGGGCGGTTCTCCAGCGCCATACCTACACCCATCTTTTTTCATTTATTATCTCTATCCCAGTAGGAGGCAGCAGTTGACTCCCTATTCTTATTTCTAATTGTCTTTCTATTCATTTCCTTTTGTATATATCGAAGAACAATCACTACAGGTGGGACTATTACACATCCAGCCACATAGTTGATCCAACACACTATCATATATAGTAATACATTTGAGCAAATTCCTTGGTATACCTTTTTTGGTCTAAACGTATACACTTTATAGAGAAAAATATGTCACTTTCAGTTTAAGAATACGAATATGGGGATTATTTCAATCCCACAAATAGAACTAGGAATTTAACCATAAGTGAAGAAATGACTGAACATCAAGAAATAGTGAGTTCAATAGACCCAAAACAATTATTACTAGATCTGGAAAAACTATGTCGCAAACAAATTTTAAACTGGCACGACAGCAACAATCTAGAGAGGTACAATAAATATAAACTTATACCTAAGGGATTGAAATTGGAGAAAAAACCGATAATGGATAGCACAGAAGTTGAACTACTAACGGAGTGGGACAATGCACTGGAAGAGTGCTCGTACAAATTTATTGACATTCTGATTAGATTCAGAAACAAAAAAGTACGGATTTTGGGAGAACAAATCAAAGAGATACGTGAACAACTTAATCCCTTCAAGGGAGATATTTACTATAGTGAACTAGATAAGGACAACAAGACTAAGATGGAAAGATTTGATAAGGTCATAGAAACCAAAAAATTAAATAAATTTTACAGGGATTTTAATCAAAACAAAAAAGAAAAAGAACAAAACGAAGAAATGGATATCTGGCAAAATAATACACCAATTACTGCTAATGGTGAAGACGATGTATTCAACTGGCTCCAAATAGATTCACCTAACTTTTCTGTGAATCAACAGTATAGGGAACTAAATGAAAGTCTATCCAATCCGTCCCAACAGAGTAAAACAACTAAAGACATCAAAAGGGTAGACTTTAAACAGCTACATCGTACAAATAGAGATGATGGAACTAGAGATGATGGAATCAATAGAATAAAAAATAATAAGAATAACTATGAGCATAAGGGAGAGTATAGGAGACCATCATTCAGGAATCTACAACATTGGAGACAACAGCAACCACGTGGAAACTATTATCAAGACCATTTTAATAGAAGGAACTTTAGGGAGGAGGTATATCATAGAAACCAAAGAGTAAGTACAGGCAATGAGAGGACTCACCATGCCAATTACCAACAAAGGCGAGAGTATGGTACCAATAATTATTATTACAACCATAATCCAAATTATTCAAGGGGACGAGACTATAGACCCCACTATAGACGAGATGATAACTCCAACTGGGGTAACAATAGAGTAGGGGGACTGGACAAAAGGGAACATTACAAAAACCCAGGTTTAAAAGAAAGACACCCAGAGAATAAAAATTGTCATTTTTTAGAGAAGAGCTCGGGAAAAATAGAAAGGAACAAGGAGCCAAATACTCAAATACCCCCAGAAACCCCGCAATGGAGATCGAGGGGAATAAAGAGAGGCAACGAAGATATAGAGGGTGCAGAGGAAGGGGAAAAACTAGGAGCAAAAAGGAAAAAACAAACTTTGGTTCTACAAACAAAGATGTAGAAACAAAAATATTTAATTTGTCCGACAAAACCTTTTCAACAAAAGAAATAAAGGTTTTACAAAAAGGACTCTCTTTCGCACCTACAAAAGGACCAAATCCTTTTCAGCTGTTCCTAGATTTAAATAAGTTTACGAGAAATCTGACCCTCAAACGGCATTTTGAAAAAATCAAAAATAAAAATGAAGATCAAATAGGTGAAGCTAGCTCAGAATGCATAGGAATGTCACAAGAGAGTGATATAAACACTCTTGATATATTAATTGCCCTTGAGAAGGAGAACAGAGAATGGTCTGAAACAATAGAAGATGGAGACAAACAAGGGAAACAAACATTTACACATTTGAAACCCAAATCAACTTTTTTTCCAGTTCAATCAAAGGGTAACCATATTCCGGTATTTTCTAAATTAGTTCAGGAAGATTTTGACACGCTATGTAAAAATTACAAAATCAAAAAAGATAATCTGGATAAAACAGAAAAGGCGTTTATTAAGACTCTAGAAAAGGACAATAACATCATCATCCGAGAAGCGGACAAGGGAGGAGGCATGGTAATACAAAATAGGGAAGACTATTTAAAGGAGGCATATCGGATGCTAGGTGATACAAAAACCTATCACAAACTAACAGGTAATCCGACAAATAAATATCAAATTGAATATAGTCATCTCTTGGATAATGCTAGACATCAGGGTGTGATCAATAAAGAAGAATTTCAATATCTCAAAAAAGATACACCCACAACGGCAATATTGTACCATTTGCCTAAGGTCCATAAGGATCTTTTAAACCCCCCTGGAAGACCAATAGTATCCGGTATAGATTCCCTTACATCCAGGTTGTCAGAGTATATAGATATATTCCTTCAACCTTTGGTGTCTGAAATGAAATCTTATTTGAGAGACACCCCAGATACAATTGACAAATTAGGTAAAATTGTTTGGGAGGAGGGCTACATCTGGGTAACACTCGATGTAAGTGCCCTCTATACTAATATACCCCATGATAAAGGCCTAAAAACGATAGACTATTGGCTGAAAGAAAAGACTGTCCTATCAAGGAACCACCAAAATTTTATTCTGGAATCAGTTAAATTCACTCTGGAAAAAAACTACTTCTTGTTTGAAGATAAATATTACCTCCAGCAAAATGGCACAGCGATGGGGACAAAATTTGCCCCCAGCTATGCCAATCTATACATGGGGGCATGGAAGGAGGAAACTATCTGGCACAACAACAAAGATCTCCCCCATATTGTCATTTGGGGGAGATATATTGATGATATTATCTTCATCTGGAATGGCACTGATACTTCATTGGATGCCTTCATCGAACGACTAAATACTAATGAATATAACCTTACATTTACAGGTAAACGAAATACCTTGGAAATAGATTTTTTAGACATTGTATTTTTTCACGAGAATCAAAAAATACAGACCAAGCTCTTCAAGAAAGACACAGATAGCAATGGCTATCTCCATGCCTCCAGTAGCCACAATCCAAAATGGATCAACAACATTCCTATGGGACAATACCAAAGAATTAAAAGGAATTGTTCCAGGAAGCAAGATTTTGATCAGGAGGCTAGTAATCTAACAGAGAGATTTTTAGCAAGGGGGTACAATAAATATAAACTTAAGAATACACTCCAGAAGGTGAATCTGATGGACAGAGAGTCCCTATTGAATACAGGGAAGAAAGAGCAACCACAATCTGACACCAACATTAATTCAAACACAGTAAATTTCATAACCACTTATAATGAAGGATCAAGGGAAATCAGAAACATCATTATGAAACACTGGGAGATTCTTAAACAAGACGACTTACTAAAACCTATTACAGAAACAGCTCCTAAAGTAATATTTAGAAAAAATCGGAATTTAAAAAACATTCTAGCACCCAGCAAGCTAAAAGAAAAACCAGATATTAATAAAAACTGGTTAAAGAAGTCTACTATCGGATTCTTTAAATGTAATAGACGCAATTGCGTAGCTTGCGAACACCATCTGGGGAAAAACAAACCGACAAGGATAGTTACTTCATTTGTTACTAAAAAGAGCTACGAAATTAATACACTATGTAACTGTCGTACCGAAAATGTAGTATACATACTAGAATGTGGGTGTGGCCTACAATATATAGGCCGCACCACTAGACCTTATAAAAAAAGATTATTGGAACATCTCAATAACATAGAAATAGGGGAAAAAACCCACAATCTCTCTGCCCACTATCTTAAAAAACACAATAAAGATCCAGGGTGTCTAAAAGGATCCATTCTCGAATACATACCTGAGAACAAAAGAGGGGGTGACAGAGAATTGGAAATCCGGAATAGAGAAACTTTCTGGATCTACACTCTCCAAACATTAGCCCCCAAGGGACTCAACAAAGACATCGATCTTGCAGCTTATCTAACATAAAGTTATGGATATATACAGCATATCTTCCCACAACTATAATGAGGGCTTACAATATCCAATATCACGTATATTTAAATGTATCCCCATGTGAAAATATAGTCTATAGACATAACCACATCAATTTGGCACATTCAGATCTACTAAAGGAACCCAATGTTTCTATATAAATTCCTTTTATTTTCTATGCTCAATTCCCACACAGCATATTTCAATTTTCTTTTAGAGTGGACATTCAGAATGCAATATTTTCACACACTCAACATTTATGTACTATACCCCTTAGTATTTTTTTTTCCTTTCATAGATTGATAATAATAATAATAATATTAATAAAACCAATCGTATTAACCTGGATTTTATAATACGCATATTTACACACAATTGGTCGCTTGTGGGCCACAGTTTCCCATATAGTGGAGCTTTTGTTTTTCCACCACTACTAGCCACACGTTGTGTTAATAACTTTATCTCAACTTAATCTTATCAGTACAGTTCTTTTTATATATGGGGGGGGAATATTTCTATCTTCTCAATGAGAGTGCTTTCCATTTCCCTCTACAGCAAAATTTGTTACATCTTCATTTTTACAAACCTCTGCACTAAAGCTAGATATTATCCTTTCCCTACTAATTCTAATTCTAATCCAATTTTAAACACAAAGCGAGAAGGGTCTCATATATTAGCATTAGACCCTGAAACAGCTATTATGCTACACTTAATAGTGTTTAAACATATATTTGTTTTCAGCCAAGGTCACTACTATTACTATTATTTATATATGCCAATTTTTTGATGTGTCTATTTGAATTGAGCATTTGGATGTTTTTACTTGAATGGAGCATTTGGCTTTTTTAGATACACTTCCAAAGTATTATCTACAGTTGAATTAACGCCAACTATTATTCTAATACATTACTAATTCATTTTTTAGTTTCTTAACCTAACGACTAATAAGCGCTCATAGATATATTCCTATAGCATAATCGAGTTTAATACACCGTAGAGTATCTCTATCTTCAGATTAACAAGTTATCATAGACTAACTCTTTAGCCCAAATAACATCACGTCACACTCTGGAATATAATTGTTCACATTGAGTATTGGGGTTATGCAATTTCCAAATTAAAATATTGGTATCCGCTATGGCAAGCGTACATAATAAACACAATAAACACGACATAGAAGATCATAATAAGTGTAGTATTACGAATCACATAGCAGTGTATATAACAGGCAGAAACTAATACACACACCTTTCACAACAGAAACCATGGAAACGGAGCTGTTGTTTTTTAGGTTCAATAGGTTTAAGTAAGCATCACATGATGCATTTACTCCCAGGCTATCAACCAATAGATTCAATTAACTTACATGTGATCTTAAGAAACCAATTAGAAACATATTGCAACGAGAGGGCGTGCCGCCGCCCTCCAACAAGCTTTAAATACCGAGTCATCTAAGCATTTGGTAAATACCTCTGAGGAAGAAGGGCTGAATTGCTTGTGTCCCTTCGAAACGCGTCAGGATTGTGTCTTACCTTATGCTAAGTTTGCACTGTGTGCATATGTGACCAGCACCGTGCCCCCGCAATACAGCAAAAGGATTTTAAAGTTTTAAGTTTTAATTTACCTCATAATATTGAGGGCCCTTGATGTAAGCATACATCGTTATACATTAATAAATAGTGTGTCATTTTGAAACAGTGTTGCACTATTGTATGTCCTTTTTCTTATATGATTGCATGCACTGTGGGGAAAGAGCGGTGAGAGGAGAGAACAGTATTGAAAAGACAACACATCTCAAACCTACAGCCGATACCGGGAAGGAGACTTATCTGTACACTACGCGGCACTTACCTCATGAGATTGAGGTGAAGGAGTGTAAGTAAGCTCCCAACGGGAACGTTGTGGATTGAAGCATTATCAAGTTGAAGTACTGCACATTTGATATGGACTATAATATCACTCACTCATAGTAGTTTTATTTTGTCAATTAGGACGTTCAACACATATCATTTTTATTGTGTATCCAATATCAGGTTATTACGATATTAGGTGATCCTTTTTTACTCTGTATTTATTTCTTATTCAGGATTTGTAATTAATATTTTATTTTTTAGTAACATTGTCTACTGTGACCCCAATTTACGAATTTTTTGTACTACCAATATTGTTTCTTACATTTTGAGACCCTGAGCATTATTAATATAACGGCAATGTGATTGTATATTCACACTATTAGCTATACATGGGTCAGTATTGTGTGTAACCATATGACACACCATCTTTATTTTAATTTATTTTATTTTAGTAATCCTGTGGCATTACCAATAACAACAGTATTATAATTATCACTAGTATATATATACCACTTATGTTTCATTGAATCGAAACATCGTTATATATATTATTATCTTCATCACAGCCATATTTTTAATTACATATTGAGCTTTATTCCAGAGTGTGGCGCCATCCGAATTTATCCCCTTTCCCTTTCCCCAACCATTTTTTTCATATTTTATCTAACAGGTGAAGAGTACTTGGGGGCACAATTCACACTGGTTAGACATTCGCAGGCAGCCAGCAACACACTCTAGGTTAGAAGTATTGATAGGGCGGTTCTCCAGCGCCATACCTACACCCATCTTTTTTCATATATATATATATATATATATATATATATATATAGTAGAACAGAAGCAGTGAATCCCACGGACGGTCTCCGTGTTGTAGCCAGGATCCAAACAAGCAGGCACACAGGATTTTTCAAAAACACTCCATTTTAATGGCAGTAAATTAACCAAACGTTTCGGCTCAAACACGAGCATTTGTCAATGGTGTACAAAACCGACATTAGTTTAATGCTGATAGATAGTAATGGGGAATAAGTGGTCCAGAAGGGGAGGCTCTTGGTTTTAAATAGGTGTAATTACACTTTAACAGCAATGAGGCATTTAATCCCTTAAATGGAACTAAACAAAATGAGACAGCAGCAAAAGGAGTGCAGTGAGATACGTCACCTATTAACTCTCAAATTGTTTGTTGTGGGCTGGGATGTACACTTACAAGCTATAAGCTCCCTGTAATGCATTAGTACTGAAGCCAAGAGATTTAACAAGCAGCACTGCATGTCTAGAAATGAAGATACTGGAAAGTTTATCATAATGTTAGCCAATAAAGATGAGATAGGAAACACTGCACATGATCTTGCAAATGACTAATGGACATAACCACAAGCAGGTATAATCTTTTCATTGGCAGTAATAATCTGCTAAAAGACGGATGACTGCAGTGCTATTTGACTCCATATGCTGCAGAATTATCTCTTGCAATGTTAATGGCTTCATTGATTAAATTGTTTTTGGCACAGAAGTACAAAAGTAATTGTGTTAAGAAGAAGTAGTGCTTTTAAGTCATTTTAAGTCTTCGGCATGCATCCATCAACAATACAATCTGGAGGAGTGTAAACGTTTTTACCCATGATATATCACTGTTGCAGTAACACTGTATTTGGTGTGAACTCAAGGTGTGAAGCATCAAAATGGCCAAATTGCTGTAATGCTCGTTTCTACAACAGTCACAGAGTCTGAAGTTGTTTGCCCAAGTACAGCTAAAGTAACAGAAAGATTCCATGTAACTGTATATAGGCATTTCTTTTGAATGTTTTTTTTTTCAGCCTTATACAAGAAAATAACAGAAGTTTACATATGTTTACCATATTTTAATAATTATTATAATTATTATTTGTTGTTGTTGTTTATGTTCTTAATTATAGCCATAATAATAATAATAATTTATAATGTATCAATCTATTGAGCATTTCTATAACTTTAGAAACCAATTAATGCATAAAAAGTAAATATTCTGCTCTATAAAAGTTTGCAGTGTAACATTCAATAACTAATGGTTAATACTGTGATATATAAATGAGATGTGCAGCCTAGATATGTTTTTGTTTTAGACAACATTTTCATTCCGAATATTCAGGAAAATTCATTCCTGAATATACGGTGGCTGCACTATTCAGTATTTGTTTTGTTTAAAACAAAGCGAATACTGATTTTTCAGTAAACTTTTACATAAATTTTTGTGGAAACTAATAAAAATGTTGCGAAGTTACAGGTGAAAACTTCACACGTAGCTACAATACTTAGAGGCATATTTATCAATGTGCGAGCGGATATGATACGAAGTAGCGTATCATGTCCGCCGCACATCGATAAATGCTGACAGCGTATATTATTGCACCAGCAGTTCTTGTAAACTGCTACTGCAATGCCGCCCCCTGCAGATTCGCGGTCAATCGGCTAGGGGGTATCAATCAACCCGATCGTATTCGATCAGGTTGATTTCTGTCTACGGCCTCAGAGCAGGTGAACAAGTTATGGAACAGCTCCATGCGGAGCTTGATAAATTTGCCCCTTAATGTGCTCTCCAGGGCATGGAGAACACGCTATAGTAAGTATTAACCCCTTAAGGGCATGGAGAACACACTATGGTAAGTATTAACCCCTTAAGGGCATGGAGAACACGCTATGGTAAGTATTAACCCTTTAAAAAATTCCTTAAAAGTAAACAAATGAATATTGATCATTTTCATCAGTATTTTTTCATTTCCTTCATTATCCTTGTGCATTCATTCATATTCATCAAGTTAAAACTAAACAAAAATCCAATTTTTGTGACGAATGTGCATTCATCCAATAACAAATGCACATCTCTAATGTATATATATAATATTTTTTTATTTTTTTTTAATTACAAGCAGTTTGAATTATTATTTTTTCCCATTTTTAGTGATTCGCTTTTGATGTATGACACAACTATAGACATTAATGGCAGAATGCAAATGAACTATACTACATAAAGCAAAATGTAATATTATCTTTACATTTCCTGTGGTGTTGTAGCAGTGGCATGTCATACTATTTGTTGTCATGCTTCCACTGACCCTGCCAGATTACAAGTTGAGCGCAAAATATCGCTTACGCTAATGCAATATTTGCGCTCAAATGAGTAATACCAGTGCATGCTAATGTGAGCTGGAATTACAAGTGAGGTGGAATGCGAACATAACCTCATGTTCGCATTGCATGGAAGCACGCTTCCATAGGCTCCAATGGGAGCCTCGTTCTCATGCCGTAAGACACGGCATGAGAACTAGCGCAGCTAAGTGGGTAAGTCACACAGCAATGGGCAGCAAATATATATATATATGTGATTATATACATATATATTTATGTGTTAATATTTGTATATATATACTGTACATACTATTAACATCATGTGATAAAGTTAGGGGGGCGTTAGGTTTAGGGGTTACTAGTTTAAATTAGTGCGATGAGGGGGCTTTCGGTTTAGGGGTTAATAGGTTTATTATAGTGGCGGCGGTGTAGGGCTTAATAACTTTAGTATAGTGGGGGCAATGTGGGCGGACGGCAGATTGGGGGTTAATAATATTTAAATAGTGTTTGCAATGCGGGGGTGGTTTAGGGGTTAATAAATTTATAGTGGTCACGATGTCTGGGAGTGGCGGAATAGGGGTTAATAAAAATTTTTAGTGGCGGCGATGTCGGGAGCGGCAGATTAGGGGTTAAAAACTTTAAAATAGTGTTTGTGATGTTGGAGGGCCCAGGTTTAGGGGTTAATAGGTAGTTTATGGGTGTTAGTGTACTTTGTAGCAGTTTAGTTATGAGTTTTATGTTACAGATTTGTAGTGTAAAACTCATAACTACTGACTTTAGATGGCGTTTCAGATCTTGTCATCTTGTGTCTTTGTTTTGTTTAAAACTCTAAGGTGTGCATGTGTGTGCACGCACACCTGTTTGTCAGACAGCCCTCATGATTTTTTAAAATGCGCACAGGATTCAGAGTTTTTATTTTTATGGGGATTTTTTTTATACTGGCAGTTGTGCTGTTACTAGTTGGTGCGGGAATTTAGCAGGTGAGAAACTTAAAACATTTTGCTGCCCTCGTGCCTCCATGACGTGTGAGCTATGCTATGGAGAAGCATTGTACATGTTAACCCCTTAATGACCACAGCACTTTTCCATTTTCTGTCTGTTTGGGACCAAGGCTATTTTTACATTTTTGCGGTGTTTGTGTTTAGCTGTAATTTTCCTCTTGTTTATTTACTGTACCCACACATATTATATACCGTTTTTCTCGCCATTAAATGGACTTTTTAAAGATACCATTATTTTTATCATATCTTATAATTTACTATAAAAAAATATAAAATATGAGGAAAAATGGAAAAAAACACACTTTTTCTAACTTTGACCTCAAAAATCTGTTACATATCTACAACCACCAAAAAACACCCATGCTAAATAGTTTCTAAATTTTGTCCTGAGTTTAGAAATACCCAATGTTTACATATTCTTTGCTTTTTTTGCAAGTTATAGGGCCATAAATACAAGTAGCACATTGCTATTTCCAAACCATTTTTTTTTTTCAAAATTAGCACTAATTACATTGGGATACTGATATCTTTCAGGAATCGCTGAATATCCCTTGACATGTATATATTTTTTTTTAGTAGAAATCCCAAAGTATTCATCTAGGCCCATTTTGGTATATTTCATTCCACCATTTCCCCGCCAAATGCGATCAAATACAAAAAAATTGTTCACTTTTTCACACATTTTTTCACAAACTTTCGGTTTCTCACTGAAATTATTTACAAACAACTTGTGCAATTATGGCATAAATGGTTGTAAATTCTTCTCTGGGATCCCCTTTGTTCATAAATAGCAGACATATATAGCTTTGGCATTGCTTTTTGGTAATTAGAAGGCCACTAAATGCCACTGCGCACCACACGTGTATTATTCCCAGCAGTTAAGGGGTTAATTAGGGAGCTTTTAGGGAGCTTGTAGGGTTAATTTTAGCTTTAGTGTAGTGTAGTAGACAACCCCAAGTATTGATCTAGGCCCATTTTGGTATATTTCATGCCAAATGCGATCAAATAAAAAAAAACATTAAATTTTTCACAATTTTAGGTTTCTCACTGAAATCATTTACAAACAGCTTGTGCAATTATGATACAAATGGTTGTAAATGCTTCTCTGGGATCCCCTTTGTTCAGAAATAGCAGACATATATGACTTTGGCATTGCTTTCTTGTAATTAGAAGGCCGCTAAATGCTGCTGCGCCTCACACGTGTATTATGGCTAGCAGTGAAGGGGTTAATTAGGGAGTTTGTAGGGAGCTTGCAGGGTTAATTTTAGCTTTAGTGTAGAGATCAGCCTCCCACCTGACACATCCCACCCCCTGATCCCTCCCAAACAGCTCCCTTCCCTCCCCCACCCCACAATTGTCCCCGCCATCTTAAGTACTGGCAGAAAGTCTGCCAGTACTAAAATAAAAGTTTTTTTTAAAAAAATATATATATATTTTTAGCATATTTACATATTCTACTGTGTAGCATCCCCCCCATAGCCCCCAACCTCCCTGATCCCCCCAAAACTGCTCTCTAACCCTCCCCTCTGCCTTATTGGGGGCCATCTTGGGTACTGGAAGCTGTCTGCCAGTACCCAGTTTGCAAAAAAATATGTTTTATTTTATTTTTTACCCGGTTTTTGTGTAGTGTAGCTTCCCCCTCCCCACAGACCAACCCCCACCACCTAAATGATGTTTTTTTTTTTATTTGATTTGTTTATTTTTTGCGATTTTTTTTTTTCATTTTCCTACAATTTTTTTCTGTAGTGTAACGATTCCCACCCGCTCCCTCCCCGTGTACGCGCCCGCCCCCACCCTCCCGTGCACGTCTACGTGTCAGTGCGCGCCGCCTGGCATCCCCGCCCACGATCCCGCCCCCTCCACATCACGAGGGCCATCGATGGCCGCCTCCCGGTCCGGCTCCCACCCACCAACGCAGTAAGCCACCGATCTCCGGTGCCGAGAGGGCCACAGAGTTGCTCTCTCTGCACCGGATGGCTTGAAAAGGTTATTGCAGGATGCCTCCATATCGAGGCATCACTGCAATAACCGGAAAGCAGATGGAAGCGAGCAGGATCGCTTCCAGCTGCTTTCCACACCGAGGACGTGCAGAGTACGTTCTCAGGCGTTAATTGCCTTTATTTTGAGGACGTACCCTGCACGTCCTCGGTCGTTAAGGGGTTAATGTGCAGAATGTGCAGAAGAGGCGTAGGGGTAGATTTATGTAGGGTCAAGAGAACATGATTCGCTGTAGCGGCATTTAACATTGCACAAGCATTTCTAGTAAAATGCTTGTGCAATGCTGCCCTCTGCTCACCGGTAGCCAATCAGCTGCTAGCAGGGGGTATCAATCATCATATCAGATCGTGATGATTTCAGTCTGCCACCTAAAAGGTGGCGGAGAAGTTAAGGAGCAACATTTTTACAACTGCTGCTTCTTAACTTCCGTTTCTGGCAGGGTCGAAAGCAGCATCCGCTGCTTGTTAAATAGACCCAATAGTCCCAACAAGCACTGTGTGAGTACTTTTTTCACTAACTGGGGTCTGGGATAACATGCACTCTGCTTTATGTTGAAGAGCATGGATGTGTCTATTATAAAATAATAATCTCTTTTTTATGAATGTCTCTGTTGTGTCTCTTTTACATTTTAAAGCATCTGTATCATTGGTGAACCTTTCCCCAGGGGTGTGTACATATCCCCATACCTATTCCCAAATGTGTATTAGCAGTCTCACACTCCATCACTATTAGTGTATAACACTCAAGGGAAATATTAGTCAAAACAGGTTTTTATCATTAGAACTTTTTTAAAAGAAGAATTCTTCCAAGCTACAGTATTTTAATCAGGACTAAGTTGCATATCTGTTATCAGAGGTATATTAAGAGATATATTGATTGATAAAAGCAAATAGTGAATTATAGGAGGTCCCATAAACTTGGACTTTAAGGATGTATTCATTTTCTTATGCCATAACTAGAGGCATACAAGCCTAAGGAGATTATTTTTGCTGGGGTTTGTATTTGTAAAAAAATGCTTTTTATATTATTCAAGCAAGAACATAGTATGCTATGGGGAATCCCTTATCCTGATTATTATTAGAGGAGAATAGCAGAGCCCCTTGTCTGCCTTGGTATCCAATGTCCTAAAAAGCTGTTTTATTGTTGGAATATTTGCTGTTTAGGGCGCAGTGTGTGCTGGCTATTTAGTGCTTATTGTATGAACTTCTAAAGGACATCTGTTGGACTGAACCATTATATATAAATCATACTGGCTCTTTTTGCCTAGGAAGTCAGAAAATTGTGTTCAGACTACTGCCAGGACCGGACTGGGACCAAAATCAGGGCCAGGCATTTAAAGGCTGAGCAGCCCAGGTCAGTTAGACATCTGTCAGCTAGGTAGAAATAATAGACCAGAACTCTCATACGGCAGTACCTTTGCTTAACAGCCACACAGAAAATGTACTTTCTGTTGTACAAAATAGGTAACAGATTTCCTATTGTTACCCATATTAAGAGAGGGAGGGGCTTCTTTATAGCAGCAAGGCCCACATTAGAGCCTGGCCCCCCGGGCATTTGAACTGTATGCCCTATGTCCAGCCCCGGCCTGACTACTGCTGATCTGTAGACAAGACTGAGGGAGTATTGTGACTGCTTGGCAAACATTATCTGCAGCCCTTGTTCTGCTTAGCTATAAAGAACAGAACTATTCCCACCACGTGCTGTTCTTTATGAGCAGATGATAATATTAGTATATTATTAGCAAGTTAAAGGAGTTGAAGAAAAATACATAAATAGCAAAAAAAAATACATATTCAAGTATGAGACTTTTTTTTTAATTAGAACACAGTTTCTGGTTAAATTGTTTAAATATAATTGTTGCAATGATTGAATGTGCAGAGATTTTAGGGAGTCCCTAACCCTAGAGCAGGGTTCAGCAACCTCAGCTCTCCAGATGTTTTATGCCTACATTTCCCATGATGCTTAAGTATCTTTAAGCTGCCTAAGCATCATGGGAAATGTAGTACTAAAACATCTGGAGAGCCAAGGTTGCTGACCCCTGCCATAGAGCATCTTGAAAGCTACAGTAGAGCCAAGTTCAGTACTTGTTTTAGCAAAGTTCAGGAGTCACAGCAAAGCACCTATCCACTGTAAGGTGCGATTTGGCACAGTTGTATCTAATTTCTGCTTGACTTTCTTGGATGTGTGGAAGTCAGGTTAAGCATTCTGCTGCCTCTTTTTAATTTCCTCAGTGTTGTGTGTGTGAGAGGTGTGCATGTGTGTGAGAGAGAAGTGTGAGGTGTTGGTGTGTGTATGTGTGAGAGGTAGAGGTGCATGTGTGACGTGTTAGTGTGTGTGAGGTGTGTCCATGTATGAGGTGTTTGAGAGAAAGAGAGGTGTGTGTGTGTGTGAGAGAAAGGTGTGTGTGTGTGTGTGTGTGAGAGAGAGAGAGAGAGAGAGAGAGAGAGAGAAGTGTATGTGTCTTAGGTGTATGTGTGTGTATTGTTGAGGTGTGTGTATGTGAGATGCGTGTGTGTGTGAGAGAGAGAGCAAGATGTGTGTGTGTGTGAGTGTGTCTGCAACAGGAGTTTGTGAAAGAGAGGTGTGTGTAAGAGAGAGAAGTGTGTATGTGTGTGTCAGAGAGAGATGTGTGTGTGTGTACGTGTGTACGTGTGTGGTTGAGGTGTGTCTATGTGAGATGTGTGTGTGAGGTGTATGAAAGAGAGAGGTGTGTGTGTGTGAGAGAGAGGGAGAGAGAGATGTGTGTGTGTGTCAAAGAGAGAGGTGTATGTGTGGTGTGTGTGTGTGTGAGGTGCATCTATATGTGTGTGTGTGTGTGTGTGTGTGTGTGTGTAGGGTGTGTTTGTGTGAGATGTGTGTGTGTATGAGGTGTGTAAGAGAGAGAGGTATGTAGAGGTATGTGTGTTTGTGAGAAAGCTGTTTAAGAGAGAAGGAGAGAGAGAGAGAGAGAGAGAGAGAGAGAGAGAGAGAGAAAGGTGTGTGTGAGAAAGAGAGGTTTGTTTGTGTGTGAGGGAAAGAGAGGTGTGTATGTTAAACATAGGTGTGTGTGAGAGTTAAGTGTGTGTGTATGTTTCAGGTTTGGCTACACTCAAGAATGCAATGAACACATTAGTCACTTGCCCAAAATGTACACAGGTAATCATTTTTGCGCACACTGCTCAAATTAGAGGGAACATCAGTTTCATATCCCTTGCGTTAAATTTCTAAAATCATACTAGGGATTTTGAATTTTCATTTGGATTGCTGATTGTTGTTATATTTACTGGCGATTGTTCTTACAGAGGCCCGATATTCAAAACATTGTCAGATTGACGGAAAATTGCCTGTTTGTTTTCACTAGGCTCTGACTTAGGGTTTGGGGAATGTCTTTATATCCAAATTCGAATGTTAAAACAAATGTTATTGTAGAAATTCGATTTACATAATAGAATGTTGATAAAAACGAATATTCTTAAAAATTCGATTTTTGAATGTTATTTACAGTTTTCGAATGTCACATTCGAATTCGAATGTCACATTTGAATTCGAATGTCACATTCGAATTTGAATGTTACATTCGAATTTCACATTCTAATGTTACATCCTAATGTTACATTCGAACATCACATTCAAATTCGAAACACTATTTTGAATGTCACATTCGAATCGAATATCACATTTGAATCGAATGTCACATTCAAATTCGAATATTACATTTATAAAACACAGTATTAGACTAGAAATACTATTTTGAATTTTAATGTCACATTCGAATCGAATATCACATTTAAAACACAGTATTAGACTAGAAATACTATTTCAAATTCAAATGTGACATTCAAATTCGAATGTAGCATTCGAATTCAAATATTACATTTATTAAACACAGTTGTAGACTAGAAATACTATTTCAAATTTGAATGTCACATTCGAAATCAAATGTCACATTCGAATTTGAATGTTACATTTCGAAATTGAATGAATACATAGCGAAACATTCTATTATTCGAACGAACATTTTCGAATTTTATTGAAAAATTCAAAAACGAAAATTCGAAAATAGAATGTTAGAATGTTATATAAACATTTGAAATTCGATTCTAACGAACAAATGTATCAAAATTCGTTTTAAATTTCAAATTTTTAGAAACATTCGCCCATCCCTACTCTCAGTCCGTGGGTCTGGCAAAATATTTTACAAAAAGTGGGCTGAAACGCGTTGTGCTTATGAGTGGCAATGTGTCTCCCAAGACTCCTATAGGATATAATGGGGACTGAAACTTCAGCAAATGTCTGCCAACATTGCAACTGAGCTGCGATGTAGGCAGTGGTGGGAGGGGGATGCCTTTAAAACATGTTTACACAAATAAGACTGTGTTACCAAAAATAAAAAAATGTTTTCTGACACTTAAAATTATGCATATCTATATTTAGTTTCACTGTACATTCACTAGATTTGACATACTGGGAAATATCCCCACTGAAAAGCAGATATAGAAATACATATATATATTAATATTATTATAGAACAAATTTGTTACAGGGTGATCGCAATATTATAAGTTAAATATGCATGTGCAACCATGATTGCAATATTATGAAATATAAATATTCCTAACGAACAATCACATTCTCAATATAATGGAATTATGAATATTATGATCGTGATTGTCTGTTCGCAAAATATAATGTAAATAAGAATATTGTGAAAGCACAATTGAAATCTTAAAATAAGTAAAAATAAATGCCTAAGGACACAGAAGAAGAGTTGTACAAACACGCTTACAGTTTACATACATGTTCTAACATAATACTATAAAATACATATACATTAAACCAGTGGTTCAGCTATAATAAAAACCTGGCCTGTTGGGGGTACTTGAGGACCGCAGTTGACAAACACTGCATTAAACAATGGATATACATATATCATACCCACAATCCCCCAGCTCCTAAAGGTGTATTATTGATATGTTTTTTTTTTTTTGTTTTTTTTTATTGAGGTTCTTTACCAAACAAACAAGTATTGCTTTTCCATACATAGTAAAAAGGAAAATAAGTTGTTACAGAGTAAGCTGCCAAAACAAGGTCACATAGGTACATAGTATAGTTAAATGACAGATTACCTATTAGATATAAACAATAAACTCTGTTCAAACATTAAACCTGCTGCAAGATATAAACAGCCATATAGAGACCGCCAAGATATAGTAGTACAGTATAGGGCAGGAAAGCAGCAATGTGATAGGGCCACTTATGGACCCCTAATGAAGAACCTCTATTTTATGTTTTTAAAGCTATAGTTGGGAAATATTGTAAATAACCAGGTAAATATCAAATATAAATTGAATAATGGTATAAGAGCTGCTTAGAGATATATAACAACAAGGTAAACCTCAGTGTAAGCTCAATATTTATATAAGAATTACTTAGGAAAACCTTATTTGTGAGAGAGGAATCTTGCTCAGCTTTGGAAAAAAAGTAGTGCCAATACGAGTTTGTAGTGCAAGACATAATTATAAAAAAAGGGAAATAAGGTGTGGTATAGGCTAGAGAAACCACAGAATTCACTCTCCTGAAATAGGAGATATATTAAGGGGGGGGGGAGGTGGTAAATTAAGTATGGTAGACAAAATATTTAAGTAGAGCGCCGTATCCAGTCTGGGAGTTGCACGTGCCCTAAGCTATATGAAAGTATTCCATGAGTGCATTGGATGCTGGTAGGTAAATTGTGGGGGAAGGGGAGGAGGTAATGCTATAAGCAAAGCGCTATAACTAATCTGGGAGAAGCCAGGGTATCTGGAAGTTAGAGGACATATAAGTATGAGCTAGTAGAAAGATAGGACAATGCCAGACTCTGCGTATAAGAGCCTAGATGTTAAAGGCACCAAGCCTACCACTGGTTAAGCGGCTCAATTACTATAATGTGGAGAAGGCGACTATATATGGTAGCACTAGTGGGGATCCAGCCCTCACTAAGGTTGTTATCTAACTCTCTGGCTATCTGTCATAGGAACAATAAAGAGAGAGGTTACCATTCCCCTTAATAGAAGGGCTATTATGAACAATTAACTGTAACTGTAAGATAGATCTTCTGTCGAGAGGTTGCTGCTCACTAACCACACAAACCACACAAATGATAACCTTGTAATAGGGCAGTAGCATTTCTGGGATGTGAGAGCCTAGTTCTAATTTTAATATTGGGAACATGGCTAGAGCTCTATCACAGAGCACAGTATAAACATTACTCAAGTGTAGTAACTTGCATTCCGGTGGATAAATAGGACCAAAGCTATGCTATGGAGCTATAAATTTGAAGATATAGACGTCCCGCCGCCCCGGGCCGCAGGCCGCGGAACGTCACACATATGGACTGCAAACATAAAATTATTGTGTGATGAGGTGTTTAAAATATATTAATAACATGGCAGGTGCAAATAAACATGAAGGGGCTTATATATGAAGTGTAATGAGCATGAAGATGCAGAAGTTTGTGTAAGGTATAGGAGACAAATTATCAATATCAATATAGTACCTCAACATGATAGCATCTGTTTGCACGCAACATAATACTTATACTACATATGTAAACTATAATGGACTATATAACACATTTAAAGCATCATGTGTACAGAACCACAAAAATCATAAAGACAGATAGATAACACATACGAGCTGTAACAAACAAGATTTGCAAGCATGCAACACAGGAGCATAGCATAATTTATAGCCTTCTAAATGGGAGTCTCCATTGCAGCACATGCAAAAATCTAAAGCAGAACTTAAAGTTACGTCCATCTTGGATAAACCTAGGAACTATGCTTAAACAAAATATAATCAAGTCCTGTATATAGCAGTATGTATAAACATATATGTAGTTAGAACCCTTCAATATCATGGGAGTAAACATATTTATAATACAGGCATCTAGAAGAAGATGTGCAGCAAACTTGATGTGTTAATGTTAATATCCATTATATTGCGCAAATTCTCTAAGTGCAGAACCTGTAAGGAGTAGGTTTATCCTTCTTCATAATAATTCAAGCTCACAACCGAGCCCATAATGCGACCTTCATGGTCATGTTTCTTGTACTGTGGCGTATCTGCTACTTGTATCCGCGCCGTCTGTGTCTTCAAGAATGGGGAACCTCCAGGATCCCACTGCCGTTCCAGCCCAGAGACGCAGCAACGGCAGCAGCAGAGATGGCGAACTCCGCAGGTTTGCGGTGTACCTTTTTCAGGGCCCCGTAACTGTAGGCCAGTAGTGCGGCCTGTGTCTTGTAGCGTGGAGAGGTGTCGGCAGGTTAGTTGACAGATGGTGACCACGCAGCGATGAGTATCTCTCACCAGAGCCGCTACTAAGTCCCTGTTAGGCTCACCCAACTGTGAATCCTGAAATGTAAGGCTGCAATCCATCTCTCTGTCTGTATCTCGCCTCTCAAGCTCTTTTTCATTACAGGGCAATGAGGGAAATCCCGGTGCAAGAAGCAAAGATGGCGACTGTGGTGCATTAAGTGCGTCTGTTGCGTGCTTCACCTCGTAGGCATCAGCAATGCAAAGATTGGAAGGTCCAAAAGCCTCATCTACCGCCTCTAGTAGAAGGTCATGGTGCCGATCCAGTAGATTCGCTAGCTGAGTCAATAAAAGCGCAGCCATGCTTTCAGGCACTCGGTGTCCCCATAGAGAGCAGGGATTAGAAGGGAAATTTAGACTCTTAGCGCTGCAATGTCCTCCAGTAGTACCCAGAAGGTAGTTTTCAGAATAAATCTCCCAAATATAGATCCAAATGAGCTTTATCAATGATATAATCCATTAATATCATGGTAAATTGTAAGAGCTCCCAAGATTTGCGTCCTACTCCTGTGGCAGTTGGCTCCGCCCCCTATTATTGATATGTTTAATTCACTATTGTATTGTAAGAACAAAGGTTGAGTTTCTTTTGACACATGTAAATTGTATTGTCATAAAGTACTGTCTAGGGATCATTAAAAAAACACCTTTGATGGGAGTGGCGATGCTGCTTTGATTATAATGCCAGTATCAGAGAAGCATCGCCACCCACTGAAATGAATGGTAAAACGTCTCTTGTTGAAGCTGCCTTTATACAGTACTGTCAGCCCTTTTGAATATGTCTATGGCTTTCTCAATATCGCGACAGACACATTTTGAATATCGCGACACCTTGTGGCACTTTCAATCATCGGGCCAGAGAGATATAGTTGTAAATAAAATTGTTTAATTTATGGATTGTAAAAAATTTTTGTAAAGTTTTACCAGGTGCTCTTAGAATAAAGTCTACGAGAAAGATTAGCATTCATATAAAGGATGATGGATATGGAGTTCATTATTTTGTATATGACTAAGCTTCCTACTCATATCTAAAAGATTACATTACACCTCTTATATTTACAAATTTCAATGTTACCCGCAAAGTGACTATTGGTGAGAAGAGTTTCACCAGAACAGGGATTTTTATTGAATCAGACACATATTATTTATCATAGTTATTAGAATTATTGGGCCTGATTACAAGTCGAGTGCTAATTTATGCTCCCACTTGAGCGTTAACTGCTCTAGAAGTCCGGCTTTTTGCGTGTGTCAGATTGCATATGTATTATGAGTTGAAAGTAAACTGTTTTTGATTGCACGCTAACCCAACGACAGCAAAAAGCCAAAGTTAGAATATTGCATGTGCGTTCACAAATTCCCCCATAGAAGTAAATGGAGCAAAAAACAATGTTATATATATATATATATATATACAGTGGGGGGGGAAGTATTTAGTCAGCCACCAATTGTGCAAGTTCTCCCACTTAAGAAGATGAGAGCGGCCTGTAATTATCATCATAGGTATACCTCAACTATGAGAGACAAAATGTGGAAACAAATCCAGACAATCACATTGTCTGATTTGGAAAGAATTTATTTGCAAATTATGGTGGAAAATAAGTATTTGGTCACCTACAAACAAGCAAGATTTCTGGCTCTCAAAGACCTGTATCTTCTTCTTTAAGAGGCTCCTCTGTCCTCCACTCATTACCTGTATTAATGGGACTTGTTTGAACTTGTTATCAGTATAAAATACACCTGTCCACAACCTCAAACAGTCACACTCCAAACTCCACTATGGTGAAGAGCAAAGAGCTGTCAAAGGACACCAGAAACAAAATTGTAGACCTGCACCAGGCTGGGAAGACTGAATCTGCAATAGGCAAGCAGCTTGGTGTGAAGAAATCAACTGTGGGAGCAATAATTTGAAAATGGAAGACATACAAGACCACTGATAATCTCCCTCGATCTGGGGCTCCACGCAAGAGCTCACCCCGTGGGGTCAATATGATCACAAGAACGGTGAGTAAACATCCCAGAACCACACAGGGGGACCTAGTGAATGACCTGCAGGGAGCTGGGACCAACGTAACAAAGGCTACCATCAGTAACACACTACGCCGCAAGAGACTCAGATCCTGCAGTGCCAGATGTGTCCCCCTGCTTAAGCCAGTACATGTCCGGGCCCATCTGAAGTATGCTAGAGAGCATTTGGATGATCCAGAAGCGGATTGGGAGAATGTCAGATGAAACCAAAGTAGAACTGTTTGGTAGAAACACAACTTGTTGTGTTTGGAGTAGAGAGAATGCTGAGTTGCAACCAAAGAACACCATACCTACTGTGAAGCATGGGGTGGCAACATCATGCTTTGGGGCTGTTTCTCTGCAAAGGGAACAGAATGACTTATCCGTGTACATGAAAGAATGAATGGGGCCATGTATCGTGAGATTTTTAGTGCAAACCTCCTTCCATCAGCAAGGGCATTGAAGATGAAACGTGGCTGGGTCTTTCAGAATGACAATGATCCCAAACACATTGCCTGGGCAATGAAGGAGTGGCTTCGTAAGAAGCATTTCAAGGTCCTGGAGTGGCCTAGCCAGTCTCCAGATCTCAACCCCATAGAAAACCTTTGGAGGGAGTTGAAAGTCCGTGTTGCCCAGCGACAGCCCCAAAACATCACTGCTCTAGAGGAGATCTGCATGCAGGAATGGGCCAACATACCAGCAACAGTGTGTGACAACCTTGTGAAGACTTATAGAAAACGTTTGACCTCTGTCATTGCCAACAAAGGATATATAACAAAGTATTGAGATGAACTTTTGATATTGACCAAATACTTATTTTACACCATAATTTACAAGTAAATTCTTTCCAAATCAGACAATGTGATTGTCTGGATTTGTTTCCACATTTTGTCTCTCATAGTTGAGGTATACCTATGATGAATATTACAGGCCTCTAACATCTTCTTAAGTGGGAGAACTTGCACAATTGGTGGCTGACTAAATACTTTTCCCCCCCACTGTATATATATATATATATATATATATATATATATACAAATAAATCAACAAGCAACACAAGATTCAATTATCACAAAGATAAGAATGTTTAAATATTCTCAGATATGTAAACCCTCTAGCGAGACCAAAATAAATATAGCTTTTGTTTATAACAGTTTCGACATAGGTTCTCAATACCAAGGAATTCCTTATTTAGAGAATTCAAGCAGATAAATATCTTAGCCTGTATTGTGCAAAAGTCAAAAGTGAAGGGGCCTATTTAAGAAAGTGCGAGCTGACATGATCCGATATTGCGGGTAATGTCCTCTGCACATCGATAAATGCCGACAGCATTTTGTCATTGCACCAGCAATTCTTGTGAACTGCTGGTGCAATGCTGCCCCCTGCAGATTTGCGGCCAATCGGCTATCAGGGGGTGTCAATCAACCCGATTGTATTGGATCAGGTTGATTTTTGGCGATGTCTGTCCGTCGCCTCAGAGCAGCTTCATAACTCGCACGAAATACGGGGCAACAAGCTCCATACAGAGCTTGATAAATAGGCCCCTTAGTCTCTAGTTGTGAGGTTGGATCCCAAAATTCAAAATGGTCAGTATTAGTACTTATCTTATCCCTTTTTAGCTGGGTACTGGTAATTCACAGCGGTTGCAATAGTATCAGCCGTTTTCTCCCCTCTATGTCCGTATGGTACGTATGGTGTGCTGTTCAGTGGACAACTTCTGTTGATGATTCCAGTCAGGCGAGGAAGCCCTAAGGTGTCATCGACAGGGAATATCCACAGTGTGCAGTCACTGTCCATCTTCCCGGTGAACACGCCACCTTCCTAGTTGGTTATAGGACCTCTCTGACGTCAGAGCATACGTGCCTACGATACGCGCCGGATCTTAGGGTAGGCAGTGATGAGGAGTATAGTGCCCCAATCAGCTGTTAGCAGAACTTAAGGCTTCGGTAAGCAAGTTAGTGGTATTCCCAACCTCTCAATCCAGAAACACATCCAAGAGGACAAGAGAGCAATGCCAGAGCCAAGAAGCTTGAATAAGAGTGGTTTACTCAGCAAAGTTACACAGGTGTAAGAAAGGGAATCAAATACTCTCTCGCAAACCAGATTGCATATTCACATTCCAATGTCCTGCACATATTTTATATTTATTCAGAAATAAATATTTCTATATATATATGATATACAGTAAATACAGGATTATATATAGGTATATATACAGTGAGTGCAGAATTATTAGGCAAATGAGTATTTTGACCACATCATCCTCTTTATGCATGTTGTCTTACTCCAAGCTGTATAGGCTCGAAAGCCTACTACCAATTAAGCATATTAGGTGATGTGCATCTCTGTAATGAGAAGGGGTGTGGTCTAATGACATCAACACCCTATATCAGGTGTGCATAATTATTAGGCAACTTCCTTTCCTTTGGCAAAATGGGTCAAAAGAAGGACTTGAAGGGCTCAGAAAAGTCAAAAATAGTGAGATATCTTGCAGAGGGGTGCAGCACTCTTAAAATTGCAAAGCTTCTGAAGCGTGATCATCGAACAATCAAGCGTTTCATTCAAAATAGTCAACAGGGTCGCAAGAAGCGTGTGGAAAAACCAAGGCGCAAAATAACTGCCCATGAACTGAGAAAAGTCAAGCGTGCAGCTGCCAAGATGCCACTTGCCACCAGTTTGGCCATATTTCAGAGCTGCAACATCACTGGAGTGCCCAAAAGCACAAATTGTGCAATACTCAGACATGGCTAAGGTAAGAAAGGCTGAAAGACGACCACCACTGAACAAGACACACAAGCTGAAACGTCAAGACTGGGCCAAGAAATATCTCAAGACTGATTTTTCTAAGGTTTTATGGACTGATGAAATGAGAGTGAGTCTTGATGGGCCAGATGGATGGGCCTGTGGCTGGATTGGTAAAGGGCAGAGAGCTCCAGTCTGACTCAGACGCCAGCAAGGTAGAGGTGGAGTACTGGTTTGGGCTGGTATCATCAAAGATGAGCTTGTGGGGCCTTTTCAGGTTGAGGATGGAGTCAAGCTCAACTCCCAGTCCTACTGCCAGTTTCTGGAAGACACCTTCTTTAAGCAGTGGTACAGGAAGAAGTCTGCATCCTTCAAGAAAAACATGATTTTCATGCAGGACAATGCTCCATCACACGCGTCCAAGTACTCCACAGCGTTGCTGGCAAGAAAGGGTATAAAAGAAGAAAATCTAATGACATGGCCTCCTTGTTCACCTGATCTGAACCCCATTGAGAACCTGTGGTCCATCATCAAATGTGAGATTTACAAGTACACCTCTCTGAACAGTGTCTGGGAGGCTGTGGTTGCTGCTGCACGCAATGTTGATGGTGAACAGATCAAAACACTGACAGAATCCATGGATGGCAGGCTTTTGAGTGTCCTTGCAAAGAAAGGTGGCTATATTGGTCACTGATTTGTTTTTGTTTTGTTTTTGAATGTCAGAAATGTATATTTGTGAATGTTGAGATGTTATATTGGTTTCACTGGTAAAAATAAATAATTGAAATGGGTATATATTTGTTTTTTGTTAAGTTGCCTAATAATTATGCCCAGTAATAGTCACCTGCACACACAGATATCCCCCTAAAATAGCTAAAACTAAAAACAAACTAAAAACTACTTCCAAAAATATTCAGCTTTGATATTAATGAGTTTTTTGGGTTCATTGAGAACATGGTTGTCGTTCAATAATAAAATTAATCCTCAAAATTACAACTTGCCTAATAATTCTGCACTCCCTGTATATATATATATACTATGTGCAGAACATTGGGATATGAAATATTTACAGTAAATACACAGTATAACACTTTATTAAATATAAATATTGCATAAATATGCTTCAACATGTTTTCATCTACTGCTCTTTTCCTGCCTTTTTTTCTCCTAACACCTGAGATCTCATATATTTGAGCAAGTATAACTTTTTTGTGCCATATTGTTTTAAATATTTTTTATTAGATAGTGATATTATGAGTGTTACTGTATTGAGTAATGTATTTTTTAATGTGCTTTGTGACACTTTTTTGTTTCGCAAAACAGTTAACCACAGCTTTGAGGACAGGCTAACCCGACCATTGTTAACTTCAATTGCGCTCAAACGATCGCGTTTACTTTCAACTTCTAATATGAATGCAATTTAACTTGCTCGCAAACAAACCAGGAAACCCGATATAGCTTGCGTCCAAACACTTCCACTCCACTCGTAGTCTGGTCCTTTTTATTATTCAGATAATCATTAATCTATCTACAATTATGGAGCTCACTTTAAAGCTTTATGAAGAATTTCTGAATGGATTATTTAAAGAACCTGCACACACAGTAACTCCACAGTATTTTTACTTTTGAAAACACAACAGGCAAAAGTAAAAAAAAAAAATGTCTAGCTCGTACAGACTGTTTCACTTCAATTGACAACTCTTTCTTTTAAGTGCTACGCAGTATGCAGCCTTTTAAATTCATCCCTTTACAGTTAAGAATCTACTTCCTAAAAAAGAGCTAGAATTTTAAATGTTTAACATCAGACTACTAGTAATTTGTCATTGAGAACCCAGAGACTGCTAAGTGCCTTCCATTTCTTCAACAGCCACTATATTTTGGTGGAAAAAGCTCTAGAAGGAAAACCGTATATGCTTTATATGTTTATTTTATTTATTTTTTTAAATTTGGAATGATACTGAGTTTTGCATGACATGCTTCATACTTGATGAAAAAGTAATGACACACTCCATATATATATATATATATATATATATATACATGTTATGTACTGAACTGAATCTATCATTATTACAGAGCTTAATTGTTTTTAAACTAGCTGTGAACATTTAAAAGAGTGCTGGCTATTTTGTGTGTTGTGTTTGGTATTTATATGTGATTTTTCCTATAATGCTTTGCACACAGTCTTCTCTGGGGTTAATTTGAGTCACTGGATCTAAACTTAAAATGATGGTAAACTCCCATGTGGTTTAACATAATATTATGGTCCTTCAATATTGCAATAAGCAAACCGCATAAAAAACGAAATATTTTTATACTTACTTTTGTATATTTTTATCATATTGTAATTGCATTTTAAAGCCTCTTAACGCCGCCCCTCTAACTTCTATACTAAAATCTATGTGACGTGTATTGCGATCCCACCCGCTTTACACATCAAAGCGCATGAAAAACCCAAGCAAGCACAATATCTGAGTGGAATGAAAACGCTCATGATTGGAGGAGAGTGTTCTAAGAAGACCGCTATATTGCGCATGCGTATAGCATTTACATCAAAGTAAGCCTGTCTAATGACACGCTTACTAATTGGATAATGAAGAAACAGACTGAGGGCGCCATGTACTAAGCATCGAAGTGACCCTTCTTTTGTATTTCCGCGTCAAAATTCACTCACGATCTGCATCTCTTAGTTACCAATCCGCGATCGAATTGAAAAACCACTATTTTTCATCAGTGATCGTAATTTTACACAACTAATCATTCCTAACCCTTCTTCCACTTACTACATGATTGATCGCACGTAAATTCATTCTAATCGGAAATCATCAATGTTACAAGTAATCCGTCCGCTACAACTTTCACTCTAACTTCGTGTGATTTTCTTCTTGACCATTTAGGTAGCGAATACAATAGAAAACTATAGGGGTATCAAACTGACGCCAGGTTGAAGTACTTAAGTGAAAGGACTAGACTACAATAGTTTATTATTGGTTTTTGCATCACTGAATGAAGATGGAGACACTTTTACATATGTTTCTATTCAGATTGATTCAATTACGAGGAAGAAGGGCTATACAGGCACCAGTTGAAAACAATGGATTTCAAAGAAGGAGAGGTCGAAGACTGAGAGTCCCTAGAGTTTTCCTTCCATGTATGGGTTTAGAAGCCATTTCTGATCAGGAGATTACCCAGAGATTCCGTTTGGACAGAGAAGCTATTATGGAACTTTACTACGAAATAGCAGAATACCTGGAGCCTATGACAGCGCGTTCACAAGCCATACCCGGACTATTAAAACTGTTGGCAGCCTTACACTTTTTTGCCACTGGTTCATTCCAAGCTGTGTCTAGCTTTATAATCAGCCAGTCTGCTTTTTCGAGGCACCTAACCAAAGTCATTGATGCATTGATGGTGGTCTTTCCAAGGTACCTGTGCCTTCTAATGACTCCTGAAGATTGGCAATCTGTGAAGTCTAACTTTTAAAGATTGTCACGAATGCCCAATGTCCTTGGAGCCATCGATTGCACACATGTGGCAGTCAAACCAGCACGAGAACGTGAGGAAGTTTACCGGAACAGAAATCAGTACCATTCTCTCAACCTTCAGCTGGTGTGTGACCATAACATGAAAATAATCAGTTTCAGTTCTAACTTCCCTGGATCTTGCCATGATTCATATATCTTGCGTCAGTCTGGTTTATATCGTAAGTTTGAGGATGGAAAGATGCCTGAAGGATGGCTGTTAGGTAAATAAATCAATTTTTTTGTAATCTATGTAAAATAAGTGTAGTTGTATTTGAATTGTCACTTTCATTATGTCATTGAGTTCGATGATGATATATGTAACTCAATAACATACTTAATTGACTTTAAATTTATCAACTTTATCATATTATAAATGTTAATCTTTATTTTTTATTTTTTCATAGGGGACGCTGGTTATTTCAGTAGAGAATGGTTATTCACACCATAGAATAATCCTCGAAGAAGATGTGAGGTTAAATTCAACGAGGCACACAGATCCACCAGAGGAATCATCGAGAGAGCTTTTGGATTGTTAAAAATGCGCTTTCATTGTCTTGACCATTCAGGCAGTGTGATGCAGTATGCTTCAGAAAAGGTTGCAAAAATATTTCTGGTATGCTGTATTCTTCATAACATAGCAATAAGAAGAGGATGTGAAATTGAGGATGCTAACAAAATCTTCTTTGAGTACTTCCCGGAGGTCATCTGCAACGATGTACCAACAAGACAGGCCATTAATGCCAAATATTATTTTGCAGAAAAAAATTTTAATGATTGATTTCATAAATACAGTTTATTCACGTGATTTCGATTTTTATGTAATTAAAAGTATCTATTTTTTAGTTTCTTTGTGAATTTGTGAATAAAAAGGTTTTTTTTTCATCTCAGAAATTGTGAGAGTGTGCATTTCTTTTTTTTTTTTTTTTTTTTTTTAATTTTTACAATTGTAAACTGAAAAAAAAGTAACTGACTGATGTTATTCAAAAAGATTATTTGAATAGATATCCATAGATGATGAAAATATCAATATATACATATGTATTTAGTTTTTGAAGGATAACATAGAACACCATTCTTATTTTTTCTAACATCGAAATAGATGTGAAAGATATATAAATGATATAAATTCAAATTAGTAGCTATTATTTAAAAATTTAAAAAAAATCTAAAATCAACTTCTTTATTAGCCCATGCTGCTAATGTGTGTATATAACCATTAAAAATCAATATCAATAAATTTTTTAAACATGTCACATTAACGATTGATTAATAATCAAGATTTATTTTTCATTTCAAATATACAGATTAGATAATAACGATATAAACAAAAAACTAATAACGATCTACAATTACATGATTCTATACTACATTACAAATTAACATAAAATATACTATTGATAACTATATTGAACTTAGACTAACAATTCTACTGAAAACTTAAATTACATTTAATATTAATTATTATTGACATATTTTTGTTTTCATCGGATAAAAGACAAAAGTTAGACTTACAATAAATAGTACAACTTGAAAAATAATTTATGTAAATATTTCGAACATTTTAGTAAAATATAATATTTTTTTTTTAGAAACACTGAATAACGCGAGATTTAGTAGCTTCTTAGATGTGACACACCCATTTAGAAAGTTGCTATGCGACCAGGAAGGATGAAGAGACTTACACCATTCACATCTGGGGAAATGATAATTCTAGTGTATGTGATGGACCGATTTGTTTTTCGATTAATATTAGGTTGTGCACTATTTAGATATCATTGTGCACTTTCCTGTGTTGCTATACATGACTTTAACATGAATATATTTCTTAAAGGCACAATAATCAACTATATTGGAATTGTTATCTATCTATACATGTAATCTATCTATACATGGAATTGTTATCAACTTTATCATTAAATAAGATTAAAAAATGTTCATAGTTATATTGATATCTTTATTTAAAAAGCAGTAATGTTATGCTTTGGAGCCTAACCTATGTTAGATTCATAAACTTTTTTAAGCTTGCTTATGGTGGCAAAATCTAATCCTCCAATAAGAAATTGCTTTTCATGATGCTGAAACTAAAATGTGCTTGTTTTTCAAAATTACATCTATGAACCATGAAAGAATAATTTTGGTTTAAGTGTACCATAATTATAATGTTGATGTACATACGGGCTCTTTAAAGTTATCTATTAAAATTATGAATTATGGTTTTGTAATTTCTATTTTTAAAGAAATTCTATAAACTATAAACATAGTCTAAACCAGATCTACAACTAAGATACAATTATGTCTGTATGAAACTTTTACTTAATTTTTTTTTTTATTTATAAATTTTTATTATACAAAAAAGAAAAAATACAAATACAAACAACACACACATAACACACAATTCTCCATGCATGGAGATTACAGCATAAAAGAAACAATATATAGAAAGGGACAAAAGCCAGGTAGCCATGACCCTTTCCCGGACAACTCAAAGAAAGGGAAAAAAAAAAAAAAAAGGGGTAGTAGTAATGAAGAATATTCCCTCTCTCCTCTCGCACCCCCGTATCCCCCCACCCCCCCATATCTAATTTAATGTTAATAATTTGTTCTATATATTGTACGAAGTCGTTTCCCTGAAAGCCCACGAAAACTCTCCACCTTCTACAGAATTTCTCTCCTGAGGGCCTCTCCAATTTTGATTCATATGCTGCTTTGATTGATGAGTCTAATAGTGCTTTCCTCACTTCTGGGATAGTGGGTGTCTTACAAGAAATCCAATATTTAAAGAGAAGTATTCTAATAATTGTTAATGCTATTAGTATAAAATCAACATCTTTATCCCAAGCGGTGTGGGATCTTAAAAAAAGGATAGAGTCTCGTGTTAGCTGGATCTTTTTTTTTACTATATTAGAGAGAAAATATTCTACCTTCATCCAAAATTGATTCACCTTAGGGCATCCCCAGACTAGATGAATCAAGTCAGGGTCATGAAAGTGGCATTTAGAGCAGATATTAAACACGGTTTTGTTCCACTTGGCCACTCTCCGAGGAATTAAATAATCTCTGTGTATCACCCTAAATTGAATTTCCCTATAATAAGACGAAGAAAACAGCCTCTGTGCAGTTTTTACACTCTTTAAGAGTATTGTTTCAAGATCCGGAGAGTCAACCAGTGTTAACCACTGGGAAGTCAAATCTGCTAGAACCGATGTTTCTTCCAGGGATACCAAAAATTTATAGATAAAGGATAATAATCCCTTCCTAACCTTTACCAGATCAACCAGCGGATGTTGTTCCCACAACTGGGGATCCAAATTCACTAGTTTAAGGATATAGCCTTTTACTTGAATAAAATAGAATATTTGGCCTAGATTTAGAGTTCGGCGGTAGCCGTGAAAACCAGCGTTAGAGGCTCCTAACGCTGGTTTTGGCCGCCCGCTGGTATTTGGAGTCAGTGATTAAAGGGTCTAACGCTCACTTTTCAGCCGCGACTTTTCCATACCGCAGATCCCCTTACGTCAATTGCGTATCCTATCTTTTCAATGGGATCTTTCTAACGCCGGTATTTAGAGTCGTTTCTGAAGTGAGCGTTAGAGCTCTAACGACAAAACTCCAGCCGCCGGAAAATAGCAGGAGTTAAGAGCTTTCTGGGCTAACGCCGGTTCATAAAGCTCTTAACTACTGTACCCTAAAGTACACTAACACCCATAAACTACCTATGTACCCCTAAACCGAGGTCCCCCCACATCGCCGCCACTCGATTTAAATTTTTTAACCCCTAATCTGCCGACCGCCACCTACGTTATACTTATGTACCCCTAATCTGCTGCCCCTAACCCCGCCGACCCCTGTATTACATTTATTAACCCCTAACCTGCCCCCCACAACGTCGCCGCCAGCTACTTACAATAATTAACCCCTAATCTTCCGACCGCAAAGCGCCGCCACCTACGTTATCCTTATGTACCCCTAATCTGCTGCCCCTAACACCGCCGACCCCTATATTATATTTATTAACACCTAATCTGCCCCCCTCAACGTCGCCGACACCTGCCTACACTTATTAACCCCTAATCTGCCGAGCGGACCTGAGCGCTACTATAATAAAGTTATTAACCCCTAATCCGCCTCACTAACCCTATCATAAATAGTATTAACCCCTAATCTGCCCTCCCTAACATCGCCGACACCTACCTTCAATTATTAACCCCTAATCTGACGACCGGAGCTCATCGCTACTATAATAAATGGATTAACCCCTAAAGCTAAGTCTAACCCTAACACTAACACCCCCCTAACTTAAATATAATTTACATCTAACGAAATTAATTAACTCTTATTAAATAACTTATTCCTATTTAAAGCTAAATACTTACCTGTAAAATAAATCCTAATATAGCTACAATATAAATTATAATTATATTATAGCTATTTTAGGATTAATATTTATTTTACAGGCAACTTTGTAATTATTTTAACCAGGTACAATAGCTATTTAATAGTTACCTAGTTAAAATAATAACAAATTTACCTGTAAAATAAATCCTAACCTAAGATATAATTAAACCTAACACTACCCTATCAATAAATTAATTAAATAAACTACCTACAATTACCTACAATTAACCTAACACTACACTATCAATAAATTAATTAAACACAATTCCTACAAATAAATACAATTAAATAAACTAGCTAAAGTACAAAAAATAAAAAAGAACTAAGTTACAAAAAATAAAAAAATATTTACAAACATCAGAAAATTATTACAACAATTTTAAACTAATTACACCTACTCTAAGCCCCCTAATAAAATAACAAAGACCCCCAAAATAAAAAATTCCCTACCCTATTCTAAATTAAAAAAGTTAAAAGCTCTTTTACCTTACCAGCCCTGAACAGGGCCCTTTGCGGGGCATGCTCCAAGAATTTCAGCTCTTTTGCCTGTAAAAAAAACACATACAATACCCCCCCCCCAACATTACAACCCACCACCCACATACCCCTAATCTAACCCAAACCCCCCTTAAATAAACCTAACACTAAGCCCCTGAAGATCTTCCTACCTTGTCTTCACCATCCAGGTATCACCGATCCGTCCTGGCTCCAACATCTTCATCCAACCCAAGCGGGGGTTGGCGATCCATCATCCGGTGGCTGAAGAGGTCCAGAAGAGGCTCCAAAGTCTTCCTCCTATCCGGCAAGAAGAGGACATCCGGACCGGCAAACATCTTCTCCAAGTGGCATCTTCGATCTTCTTGCATCCGGTGCGGAGCGGGTCCATCTTGAAGCAGGCGACGCGGATCCATCCTCTTCTTCCGTTGTCTCCCGACGAATGACGGTTCCTTTAAGGGACGTCATCCAAGATGGCGTCCCTTGAATTCCGATTGGCTGATAGGATTCTATCAGCCAATCGGAATTAAGGTAGGAATATTCTGATTGGCTGATGGAATCAGCCAATCAGAATCAAGTTCAATCCTATTGGCTGATCCAATCAGCCAATCAGATTGAGCTCGCATTCTATTGGCTGATCGGAACAGCCAATAGAATGCGAGCTCAATCTGATTGGCTGATTGGATCAGCCAATCGGATTGAACTTGATTCTGATTGGCTGATTCCATCAGCCAATCAGAATATTCCTACCTTAATTCCGATTGGCTGATAGAATCCTATCAGCCAATCGGAATTCAAGGGACGCCATCTTGGATGACGTCTCTTAAAGGAACCGTCATTCGTCGGGAGACAACGAAAGAAGAGGATGGATCCGCGTCGCCTGCTTCAAGATGGACCCGCTCCGCACCGGATGCAAGAAGATCGAAGATGCCGCTTGGAGAAGATGTTTGCCGGTCCGGATGTCCTCTTCTTGCCGGATAGGAGGAAGACTTTGGAGCCTCTTCTGGACCTCTTCAGCCACCGGATGATGGATCGCCAACCCCCGCTTGGGTTGGATGAAGATGTTGGAGCCAGGACGGATCGGTGATACCTGGATGGTGAAGACAAGGTAGGAAGATCTTCAGGGGCTTAGTGTTAGGTTTATTTAAGGGGGGTTTGGGTTAGATTAGGGGTATGTGGGTGGTGGGTTGTAATGTTGGGGGGGGGGTATTGTATGTGTTTTTTTTACAGGCAAAAGAGCTGAAATTCTTGGGGCATGCCCCGCAAAGGGCCCTGTTCAGGGCTGGTAAGGTAAAAGAGCTTTTAACTTTTTTAATTTAGAATAGGGTAGGGAATTTTTTTATTTTGGGGGTCTTTGTTATTTTATTAGGGGGCTTAGAGTAGGTGTAATTAGTTTAAAATTGTTGTAATAATTTTCTGATGTTTGTAAATATTTTTTTATTTTTTGTAACTTAGTTCTTTTTTATTTTTTGTACTTTAGCTAGTTTATTTAATTGTATTTATTTGTAGGAATTGTGTTTAATTAATTTATTGATAGTGTAGTGTTAGGTTAATTGTAGGTAATTGTAGGTAGTTTATTTAATTAATTTATTGATAGGGTAGTGTTAGGTTTAATTATATCTTAGGTTAGGATAGTTCTTAACTATTTAATAGCTATTGTACCTGGTTAAAATAATTACAAAGTTGCCTGTAAAATAAATATTAATCCTAAAATAGCTATAATATAATTATAATTTATATTGTAGCTATATTAGGATTTATTTTACAGGTAAGTATTTAGCTTTAAATAGGAATAAGTTATTTAATAAGAGTTAATTAATTTCGTTAGATGTAAATTATATTTAAGTTAGGGGGGTGTTAGTGTTAGGGTTAGACTTAGCTTTAGGGGTTAATCCATTTATTATAGTAGCGATGAGCTCCGGTCGTCAGATTAGGGGTTAATAATTGAAGTTAGGTGTCGGCGATGTTAGGGAGGGCAGATTAGGGGTTAATACTATTTATGATAGGGTTAGTGAGGCGGGTTAGGGGTTAATAACTTTATTATAGTAGCGGTGCGGTCCGCTCGGCAGATTAGGGGTTAATAAGTGTAGGCAGGTGTCGGCGACGTTGTGGGGGGCAGATTAGGGGTTAATAAATATAATATAGGGTTCGGCGATGTTAGGGCAGCAGATTAGGGGTACATGGGGATAACGTAGGTTGCGGCGGTTTACGGAGCGGCAGATTAGGGGTTAAAAAAAATATGCAGGGGTCAGCGATAGCGGGAGCGGCAGATTAGGGGTTAATAAGTGTAAGGTTAGGGGTGTTTAGACTCGGGGTACATGTTAGAGTGTTAGGTGCAGACGTAGGAAGTGTTTCCCCATAGGAAACAATGGGGCTGCGTTAGGAGCTGAACGCTGCTTTTTTGCAGGTGTTAGGTTTTTTTTCAGCTCAAACAGCCCATTGTTTCCTATGGGGATATCGTGCACGAGCACGTTTTTGAGGCTGGCCGCGTCCGTAAGCAACTCTGGTATCGAGAGTTGCATTTGCGGTAAAAATGCTCTACGCTCCTTTTTTGGAGCCTAACGCAGCATTTGTTTGAACTCTCGATACCAGAGTTAAATTTATCGTGCGGCTAGAAAAAAGCCCGCGGAGCGTTAACAGCCCTTCTACCGCCAAACTCCAAATCTAGGCCTAAGTTTTTTCTGAACTTCCGGAAAAATCTCTTGAAATCTATCAAATGTGAAAACTTTATTTGACTCAGAGTCATAGAAGTCTTTCACTATAAGTGGTCTTCCTGGTGACCATTTTTCAAAAATGTCCACCATATTGCCTAAAGGAAAGTGTGTATTGCCAGTTATCGGCAACCATTTTGAGATGTTCTGCCTCATTCCAATCGATTTAGTTAACCTTCTCCAGACTATTATTGTATCTCTATACAAAGGGTGTTCCATTAATCTCTTTCCTAGTTCTTTATTTGAAGCAAATAGGATATAATTTAAGGAGAGCGGGGTACAAACTTGATTCTCGAGAATCTCATCCGAGTATACAAAGGATCTTGTTAGCCAATCTATAGGGAATCTTAAGATGGCAGCCTGATTATATCTCTCTAGATCGGGTAAAGCGAGCCCGCCTTTAAAATAGGGTTAATATAACTTGGCTAGTTTCAATCTTGGCTTTCTCCCGCTCCAAAGAAATGCTCTCAGAGCTTGATTAAAGAGATGTAGATCAGTCTTATTAATTAAGAGAGGAAACATCCTCAAAGTATACAGAATCTTAGGGACAATAAACATCTTATAGAGAGCTATCTTACCTGTAAGTGAAACCGGGAGTGAGGCCCATGATTTTAATTTTTCTCTGCTATCCCTCTGTAATGAATTAATTCACGGTATCAATTCAATCCTTTGTATGGATCACAACTGTGGATGATAGGTTTTGTATCACTTAGCTGTAAATTAACATATGGATAAATGTTAATTTTAGGGCACAAAGTGAGTTTATTTTGAATTCACAAACTTGGATTAATCTGTGAATAGGTGAAGAATCTCTCACTATGTTTATACTTGCAAATAATAAAGTATAAATTTCCACACTGGAAAAATAGCAATGAAGATTTTATGCTGGTAATATAATTCTAAGTACAGCCAAAATGTTTAGGAAACCACTGAGACCACACTACCTGCATATAGAGATTAGCAGGAAAATGTTCTGTAGCAGCAGAGTGTGTGAATCAGTGAGACAGGCTGAGACAGAATGGTAGAACAGCTGATATGAAATCTGCTTGTAAGCTGAGCCGTCTGGAATAGTGATGTCACTGCTTAGGAATGTCTTGCTGTGAGCAGCTCCGTGTTTGCTGAAACTTGCAATGCAGACTGGCAGTTGAATTAGAGGTAAACAGCTTACCGGGAATTGTAACAGTATCAATCTTGCAAATTGTGACAAGCAGGTCACGCTGTTGTAGAGTCAATAAATCACTTGATAAACTTCAGCAGTAGCGGAGCAGAAGTAGCAAGTTCTGCCTAGGCAGAAAGCAATCCAGTTTCCTTGTAGAAATTCAGGTTAAAGATTTAGGAATAAACTTTCTAAGGTTTGAAATAGCTGGAGCACAAAACATGTGCAGGGAGCTCAGTTAGGTTGATTTCTTAATCACTAAGCACCTGGCTGGCCTCAAGAGTAACTTTAAATAGGGTAAGGGGTTGGCCTGAGTTTGTAAAGGTGGTATAGAGAGATTACAGCCTTTCTGTAAAGGTGGAACAGAATTCCTGACAGAATGCCCCCTTCAGGCATGCCGTCCCACGGCTTGCATGCGTGGTCTTTCGGGATTCCATCGATGGAACTGAGAGATAAGTCTTGGGGCATTGACATGGTTAACGGGTTCCCATGTGTCCTCGTCAGAGGAATATCCTTTCCACCTAACCAGGTACTGAAGTTGACCCCTGTTGATGCGTGAGTCTAGTATGTTTCCTACTTCATAAATATTATCCTCTAGAATTTGTGTTTTTGGAGGTAATACTTGGGTGCTGTTAATAGCTGCTGGTTTTAGTGAGGATACATGAAAAGTGGGATGTATACTTAAAGATGAGGGTAAGCGAAGGGTTATAGCATTTTGATTGACGACTTTAATAATCTGGAAGGGTCCAACAAACAGAGTAGCTAACTTCTTACTGGGAAGTTGTAGTTTTAGATTTTTCGTGGAAAGCCAGGCCCAATCTCCTATGGAATATTGTGGAGAAGGTCTTCGTCTGAGGTCGTAGTACTTCTTTTGTACAGCTTGAGCTGTCTGGAGGTTTTCTTGGAGTAACTTCCAATTCTCGTGTAAATGGTCAGCTAAATCTTCAACGTTTGGGTTACAACAGGATTCCGTTGTTGTTAAGACCATCTTTGGGTGAAATGCGTAATTTGCGTAGAAAGGTGTCATTTTACTAGAGGAGTTAAGGGAGTTGTTGTAAGTAAATTCAGCTAGAGAGAGGTATTTATTCCAATCCCCCTGATGGTAGGCACAGTAACACCTCAAGTACTGTTCAAGCCACTGGTTTAATCGTTCAGTTTGGCCATTAGTCTGGGGGTGGTAAGCAGTACTATAACGATGGTCGATTTGGAGTTTCTGGCATAAGTTTCTCCAAAAACGAGAGGTGAACTGCGTGCCTCTATCGGTGGTGAGAATCTCTGGAATTCCATGGTACTTTACTACATTATCAATGAATAACTGAGCTGTTTCGGCTGAGGTTGGGAGTTTGTGGTGGGGTACAAAATGAGCCATTTTAGTGAGGAGGTCAATTATAACCAAGACTGTATTCATTCCGGCGGAAGTAGGTAATTCAACAATGAAGTCTAGGCCTAAGTGAGTCCAAGGTCTTCCAGGGACTGGTATTGGCATGAGTAATCCATATGGGGGTCTTTTTTCGGATTTTGATGTAATACATCTAGTACAAGCCTGTACATAGAGGCGAATCTCCGGAGCCATTCCTGGCCACCAGTAAGCCCTACTTATTAGCTCTTGAGTTCTCTGGATCCCAGGGTGTCCAGAGAGAGGAGTATCATGATGTTCTCTAATGATGTATTGTCTTAAAGTAGTCGGAACATACAACTTATTTTGTTTGTAGTAGAGACCATCCGATCCTATACGTAGATCAGGTGGAAGTTCCTGTTCAGTTTGCAAGGCTTTTTTAAACTTGGTAGCTGTGGTGGTAATGCTTCCAATGTATGAGTCGTGTGGAATTATAGCCGAAGGGGTTTCGCTACAATCGGGTTTAGGGTCTCTACGGGATAAAGCATCTGCCTTACCATTACGAGAGGCTGGCCTATATACTATCTGAAATAGGAATCTACTGAAATAGAGACTCCACCTCACTTGTCTTGAGGAAAGAGTCTTATTCCTTTGTAAATATTCCAAATTTCTATGGTCTGTATACACTATTATTGGTAGTTGAGTTCCTTCTAGTAGATGTCTCCAAGTCTCGAAAGCTCTTTTGATGGAGAGAAGTTCCTTTTCGCCTATGGGGTAGTTTCTTTCGGCGGGGGACATCATCTTGGAAAAGAAGGCTATCGGATGTAATGGATGCATTAGGCTTTTTCTCTGAGAAAGAACTGCTCCCAAAGCATAATCAGATGAGTCTACTTCGAGGAAGTATTGGAGATCAGGATTGGGGTGATGTAAAATGGGTGCTGATGTAAAAGAGGATTTCAGATATTCAAATGCTTCTGCTGCCTTTTCATTCCAAAGAAATCTGTAAGTGCAACCAGTAAGCGAGGTCAATGGTTTAGCTATACCAGAATACCCTTTAATGAATTTTCGGTAGTAATTACTAAACCCTAAAAACCGCTGTAGATCCTTGCGGCTTTGTGGGGTAGGCCAGCTCTTTACCGCTTCTACTTTGTCTTGTTGCATTTGAATGCCCTCGGATGAGATATTGTATCCCAAGAAGGAGATCTTTTCAGCATGGAATATACATTTTTCGGCCTTGGCATATAATCGATGTATTTGAAGTCTGGATAGAACCCAGCTGACGTGTTTGATATGGTCTTGTAAATTCTGGGAATAAATGAGAATGTCATCCAGATAGACCACTACACATATGTCAAGGAGATCCCTGAAAACATCATTGATGTAATGCTGAAAAGTTGCAGGAGCATTACATAATCCAAATGGCATAACCAGGTATTCGTATAGGCCATATCTCGTTCTAAACGCAGTTAACCATTCATCTCCCTCTCTTATGCGAATGAGGTTGTAGGCCCCCCTGAGGTCCAATTTGGTGAATATCTTAGCTTGATGGAGTCGCTCAATAAGTTCAGGAATTAAGGGGAGTGGATACCTGTTTTTAACGGTAACTTTATTGAGCTCTCTATAATCAATGATCGGACGTAGTGATTTATCTTTGTTTCTAACAAAGAACATACCAGCTGCCGCAGGAGACACGGACGGCCTGATGAACCCTTTTTTTAAGTTTTCGTCTAAATAGCCTTTTAAATGTGCTAATTCAGGTTGGCTTAGAGGGTAGAGATGACCATGTGGTATTACTGAACCAGGTTTCAGATCTATAGGGCAGTCATAGCTACGGTGTGGAGGTAGTGTTTCTGCCTCCCTCTTACTAAATACTTCGGTATATTGTGAATATACTTCAGGTATATCTGTAGTTTGTTCAGCTATGTGGATGGTATGTGTTGAATGGTAACAATTTGTTTTACAATGAGAGGAGTTCAAAGTGACTTTTAGGGTTTTCCAATCTATGGAGGGTTCATGGAGACGTATCCACTGAATACCTAGAACGATTGGAAAAAGAGGAGAAGGTAAAACATCAAATGACATGTATTCGAAATGGCAGTTTTGAGTGGTAACCATTAAAGGAACCGTGTGGTGTGTTATCGGACCGCTAGCTATGTATGTACCATCCACAACACGAATGGAGACAGGAGAGCTTTTTTTTTCAAGTGCTATTTTATTTGCCTTAACAACCTCTATGTCTATATAATTCCCATGTGCCCCAGTGTCGAGAATGGCCTCAGAAGATAGGCGTCTACGGTCCCACTGCAAAGAGAGAGAGATGAAACAATAATTGGGTTTGTTCTGCTGTGAGGTAGTACAATTGGTTAGCAGACACTTACTTTTCTTGTTTTTCAGAAGAATGGGGCAGTCCTTGACTGAATGTGCTGGACTAGCACAATAAAGACACAACGAGAGAGTTTTTCTTCTTTGCTTTTCCTCAGTAGACAGAGGACCCCTCAAGAGCCCTATCTCCATTGGTTCCTGAGATGTCCCACCACTGCCTACGGGTACTGCGGAAGTGGGGGTCTTACGATAAGTAGGTTCTGGACCATGGCGTTCAGACTTCCTCTCCCTTAGGCGCCTGTCTATTTGCATAGATAATCTCATCAATGCTTCCAATGTCTCAGGTAGCTCCACTCTGGCAAGCTCATCTTTAACACTATCAGAGAGTCCCAGTCGGAATTGATTTTTCAAGGCTACCCTGTTCCATTGAGAGTCCGTTGAATACTGTTTGAACTCAGTAATATACTGTTCAACTGGTTTCGTACCCTGTTTGAGGGCTCTCATCTTTGTTTCTGCTGTAATCTGTGAATTTGTATCAAGGTATAGCTCATCCATGGCCTGAAGAAAGTCTGGGAGAGAGAATAGAATGGGGCTGTTAGATTCATAGTATGAGTCCGCCCATATCCTGGGTTCTCCTCGCAGATAGGAGATCATAGTCAAAACCTTTAAATGGTCGGTGGGATAAGTCTTTGGTTTGAGTGTGAAAGTGAGCAAACAGGCATTTTTGAACTGACGATAAGTTCTTCTGTCCCCAGAGAATAAATCAGGACTGGATATTTGTGGCTCAGGATGAGTGTCTTGTGATGGTGTTTTGTGTCCTATGGAATCTCTAATGACCTTTCTTAGAGTTTCATTTTCTATTTGTAAACTGTTCATAGCTTGACCTAATTGGTCCACCTTCTGTGACAGTTCATAAACCACCTGTGGTAAATCCACTGGATCCATCTTATTGGTGCTTAGTGATTCTGTAATGAATTAATTCACGGTATCAATTCAATCCTTTGTATGGATCACAACTGTGGATGATAGGTTTTGTATCACTTAGCTGTAAATTAACATATGGATAAATGTTAATTTTAGGGCACAAAGTGAGTTTATTTTGAATTCACAAACTTGGATTAATCTGTGAATAGGTGAAGAATCTCTCACTATGTTTATACTTGCAAATAATAAAGTATAAATTTCCACACTGGAAAAATAGCAATGAAGATTTTATGCTGGTAATATAATTCTAAGTACAGCCAAAATGTTTAGGAAACCACTGAGACCACACTACCTGCATATAGAGATTAGCAGGAAAATGTTCTGTAGCAGCAGAGTGTGTGAATCAGTGAGACAGGCTGAGACAGAATGGTAGAACAGCTGATATGAAATCTGCTTGTAAGCTGAGCCGTCTGGAATAGTGATGTCACTGCTTAGGAATGTCTTGCTGTGAGCAGCTCCGTGTTTGCTGAAACTTGCAATGCAGACTGGCAGTTGAATTAGAGGTAAACAGCTTACCGGGAATTGTAACAGTATCAATCTTGCAAATTGTGACAAGCAGGTCACGCTGTTGTAGAGTCAATAAATCACTTGATAAACTTCAGCAGTAGCGGAGCAGAAGTAGCAAGTTCTGCCTAGGCAGAAAGCAATCCAGTTTCCTTGTAGAAATTCAGGTTAAAGATTTAGGAATAAACTTTCTAAGGTTTGAAATAGCTGGAGCACAAAACATGTGCAGGGAGCTCAGTTAGGTTGATTTCTTAATCACTAAGCACCTGGCTGGCCTCAAGAGTAACTTTAAATAGGGTAAGGGGTTGGCCTGAGTTTGTAAAGGTGGTATAGAGAGATTACAGCCTTTCTGTAAAGGTGGAACAGAATTCCTGACACCCTCAGTATTGATACAAAATTATCTTTATACCAATCTGCTGTATTAGCAGAGATCTTCAACCCCAGATATTCCAGCGACTTCGTTTCTATAAACTGAAAGGGTTGTGCTTCCCCTGAATCATGCTTCAGCCACAAGATTTTGGACTTCAAAAGGTTTGTTTTATACCCTGAGGCTCTACCATATTGTTCAAGCAGATTAATAATAGCACTAATCTGTTTTCTTGGCTCAGCAACAAATAGCAGAAGGTCATCTGCGAATAGAGCAGTTTTAAATTTTACCTGGTCTATATTTATTCCGATCAACATATTCCTTAATTTGATAGCCAGAGGTTCTATTATAAGATCAAACAATAACGGAGACATCGGGCATCCCTGACGGGTGCCTCTAGTTAGCATAAATGAGTTAGACATAGAGTTGTTAATCAACAAAGAGGCCTTAATATCTGAATATACTTTAACAATAAAATCCCTAAAGAGGCCCCTAAATCCAAATCTTTCTAGGACCTGGATCAAGAAGAGCCATTCCACCCTGTCGAAGGCCTTCTCTGCATCCAAGGATAGCAGGAAGGCCTCCGGCAGGGCAGTACAGTCTCCCCCAAACCGGTTGATAACCTGAAGAATTTTCCTTACATTAAATTCAGACGCTCTCCCCATAACGAAGCCTGCCTGGTCCTGATACACTATCGCTGGTAACAAAGATTTCAGTCTTTCCGCCAGAAGTTTCATCAGTATCTTGTAATCAAGGCTGAGAAGTGAGATGGGCCTATATGAAGTCATATCCAAAGGATCTTTATTGATCTTTGGAATTAAGATTATATTGGCCCTCTTAAAGTTCTCCGAAATTTGTTTATCTGTCCCATAATATGTATTATATAGATCGGTCAGTACCGGGCCTATCTCTGTTCGCAGGATTTGGTAAAATTCGACCGGTAAACAGTCTGGGCCAGGAGCTTTTCCTCTAGCCATTGAATTGATGTTTTTTTGTATTTCCCTCTCTGTTATTGGTCGATTCAGACCCTCACTATCCTCTTCTGTAATTTTTGGGAAATTGATATCTTCCAAAAATTTTTTAATGTCCTCTGGGTCAGGACATTGTGAAGTATATAAGTTAGTGTAAAACCTCTGAAATAATTGCAGTATTCGGCCTTGATCTGTATATACTTGATCCTTCTCTGTAATTGCTGCTATTGATTTCCTCCTAGACTGTCTTTTAAACAGAGAGGCCATATATTTGCCAACTTTATTTCCATATTTAGCAAATCTAGCACTACACTTATATGAGAGTATCTGTGCCTCTCCCAGAAGGAACGTCTCTCTTTCTTTCTTTGCCTGGAAGTATTTATCTGTATTCAATTTACAGGGTCTTTCCCTAAACAAGATATATGCCTCCCTCACTTTATCTGAGAGGTCTAAATCTTTCCTCATGTTCTCTTTCTTTACCTTTGCCACATAGTTAGAGATTTCCGCTTTTAGATAGGCTTTAGCAGCTTCCCAGAAAAGCTGGAATCCCCTCTGCAGTGGCTGTTAAACGAGCTATAGTCTTCCCAGGCTTTAATTAAAAAGTCTTTAAAGCTGGTGGAATCTCGCAGATAAGCTGGAAAGAAGAAAGAATTGAATGAGAACTTCTTTTTTCCCGCGATAGATAAAGTAACCGGAGCATGGTCTGATAGACTAAAATCTCCAATGCTACATTTCTCAACTTTAGAGATTAATGCAACTGAGATCAAAAAAAGATCTAACCTTGATAGCGTATTGTGAGTTTTAGAACAACACGTGTATTCAAGACTATTTGGATTCAATAGTCTCCATATATCAACTAATTTTAGTGAGTTATGGAGTAGATTAAATATTTTCTTCTCGTAGTTCAATTGAGCAGATTTGAATTTAATCTCCCCACTTCGAGCCCCCACTTTCCTTCTATCCAAGTATGAGTTTGGTGTGACATTAAAGTCCCCTACCAGTATAATCTTAGCTTTAGGGAATCTGAACATCTTCTTCACTAATAAATTCCAAAATTTCTCATTAGAGACATTAGGACCATAAATATTAACCAACAGGTATTCTTCCCCCTCAGTAGAAAACCTAATGATCAAATATCACTATCTTGAGAGATATTAAGAATTTTATATTCCAACCTTGTGTGGAAAAGAACCATCACTCCTCTAGACGCTTTCGTATATGATGAAAAGAAAGATTCTCCCAACCAGCGAGCTTTGATCTTTCTATGCTCTTTATCTGATAGGTGAGTTTCCTGTAGACATACTATATCGAAATCTTTTTTCCCTAGTAGGTTCAAGATTGCTTTTCCTCTTTATAGGGGAGTGTATCCCCCCTATGTTCCAAGTCAGTATTTTAACCATCTAACTTATAAGAGGGAATCCTCGGGGAGAAGGATATGGGAGGGGGGAGGAAAAGGAGAGGAAGAAGAAGAAAAAGAGGGGAGAAGAGGGAAGAAGAGAAAAAGAAAAAAAAAAAAAAAGGATGTAAGTAAATAAATAAATTGTGTTTTTAACACCTTGTGAACAGAATCATACCTTATTTTACCCATAACTATAATGTCTTTCTATCTATACAGATACTGATAAAACTTTTTAGGCATATACACAATCCTTTTCTACTTAGAGAAGTAGACATGTTTCTCATGCGTCCTAATGTTACAGTAATAAACAACATTTCACAAACATCAAACCAGAAATTTATAAACCATCTGTGTTCAGCATCATATATTACTTGATACATAGTTATACATTCTTTGTGAGTGTATATAGAAAAAGAGGGCAAAAAAAAAAAAAAAAAGTATATTGCCCTTTGTGAGAAAAAAAATAAGTAAATTGTGTTTTAACCTCTTGTGATCAGAATCATACCTTATTTTACCCATAGCTATAATGTCTTTCTATCTATGCGAGTACTAATAAAACTCTTGAACATATACACAATCTTTCTCTACTTAGAGGAATAGGCTTATTTCTCATTCGTCCTAATATTACAGTGATAAGCAACAATTCACACATATCAAACCAAAAATATATAAACCACCTGTGTTCAACATCATATATTACTTGATACATAGCTTTAGGCCTATACACAATCTTTTCTCTACTTAAAAGAGTAGCCTTGTTCCTTATTTGTCCTAATATTACAGTGATACACATCATTGTGGAAAAAAAACAAAAAAAAACAAAAAAAAAACATAAAGAGATTCAGAGAAAAAAAAATAAATATTTTCTGTCTGGGGAAGAGAAAAAAAAAAAAATTCTGTCCGGGGAAGAGAAAAAAAAAAAAGAAGAAAAATTTGGATCTCTTGAGCAAACATAAAGAGATCCAGAGAAAAAAAAAATATATATATTTTCTGTCCGGGGAAGAAGAAATCTTTGTTAAATGGCATCTTTAGACACACAAAAACAATTACAAAAACCATATAATGTAAAGAAGACTCTCATTAAGCCATCCCCTTCTTCGATTCATTATCCAAGAATGAAAGGGCTGCTTCTGGGGAGTTAAAAAAGAAAAAATCCAGGCCTGATTTTATCCTGAGTCTGGCTGGATACAGCAGGGAGAAAAACCTTTTTTCTGCCACTAGGCGAGAGCAGATAGGCGAAAATTGTTTCCTTTTCAGCGAGACTTCAGAGGAAAAGTCCTGGAAGAGCAGGATCTTTGCTCCTTGATGGTGTAGGTTCTGTTGTTTCCTATAGGCTCTCAAGATCTCGTTTTTTCCTTGGAAGTTCAAGAATTTCGCCATGACTGGTCTTGGTCTCCTATCAGTTGTCGTTGATTGGTCTCTTTCTCTTCCCAATCTATGCACTCTTTCAATTATGAATATGTTCTGCTCTGGATTTAAGCCCAATAGCTCAGGAATAGTCCATTCCACAAACTTTTTTAAGTCCTGGGTTTTTATTGATTCGGGGATGCCAATCAGGCATAGATTGTTCCGCCTGGCTCTGTTCTCCATCTCATCAATTTTGTTAGATAGTGATAGATTTTGTTCCATTAAGGCCTCCATCTGAAGTTGTGCTTTAATCTGAGTATCTTCGCAATTTGAAATCCGTTGTTCCATCTCTTTTATTCTCTCTGCCTGATTTTTTAACTCCTCCAGTATTGTATTTAATCTGGTATGAATCTCTTCCAATTTGGGCCCTATCAGGGCCGAGACCAGTGTTGCAATTTCCCCTGCATAAGAAGTGTCAGGGATCTTTTCTTCCCTAAGTGATTTATTTGGGGAGTTAATTGAATTGGCAGTCTTATTGCCTTTTTTTCAGTTTGTTTCATTTTTGGTGACATTTTTCCCCTGGTTGAGATACTTCTCCATATATCTGCTGACTTAATTCAGGCTCTGACCTGCTAGCTCCCAGTTGTAATCAACACTCAGCAGGGTGTCATCTCACAGGTCTTTTTCACATTGAGTGCAGTTTACAACCAAATCACTTTAAAAGAGGAGGGTTTTGAAAAAATAATAAAGAGATAAAGGAGAAACTTGTACCAGTCTCTAAGCAACTTCAATCTTTATCAAATTCAACTTTTTGAGCAAGAAATTTTTAGGGAAGGTAGGGAGAGGAGGAGGGAAAAAAAAAAAGTAAACCAAGAGTCAAGGAAAAAGTAAGCTGAGCTCCTATACTCTCTGGTTCAACACCCCTCTTTCATATGAGGGACAAACAGGGAACAAAAACAGCAACAGTCAGTAAAATACGTTCCTACCTTCCCTTGTTCCTTCCTTTCTCCTCCATTTACTCCGCTCTGTTCGCCCACAATTTTTCAGGGCCTCTCTCCTTACTCCTTTCTTTCTTTCAGGGGGACAAAGGCCTCCTCTAGGAAGGCAACTCTGTGGCTTCCCAAGTGCACCCCCTCACACCTTCTGCACCTGGAGAAAACCTCAGGGTTAGTCGGTAGCCCAATAGATCCTGGGCCCCTAGACCCTTCTTGTGTCGCTGTGGGTAGTAGCTTATCCCAGCCTTGCCCTTGCCGTATCCTGCTGTGGAGGTGTCAGGCCAGGTGTAGCCCGCAATTCGAGCCGCCTCCCCTCCTAGCACTCCTGGCAGAGAAACTTCCCAAGGGCGCTTCAAACCCCAAACTCGGCACTGGACGCGGTTTCCTCTCCACCGCTAGCGTGTCCATGCTTCTGCTTGGGCTCCCGCTGTGTTGCGCTACTGAATAACGCGAGATTTAGAAGCTTCTTAGATGTGACACACCCATTTAGAAAGTTGCTATGCGACCAGGAAGGATGAAGAGACTTACACCATTCACATCTGGGGAAATGATCATTCTAGTGTATGTGATGGACCGATTTGTTTTTCGATTAATATTAGGTTGTGCACTATTTAGATATCATTGTGCACTTTCCTGTGTTGCTATACATGACTTTAACATGAATATATTTCTTAAAGGCACAATAATCAACTATATTGGAATTGTTATCTATCTATACATGTAATCTATCTATACATGGAATTGTTATCAACTTTATCATTAAATAAGATTAAAAAATGTTCATAGTTATATTGATATCTTTATTTAAAAAGCAGTAATGTTATGCTTTGGAGCCTAACCTATGTTAGATTCATAAACTTTTTTAAGCTTGCTTATGGTGGCAAAATCTAATCCTCCAATAAGAAATTGCTTTTCATGATGCTGAAACTAAAATGTGCTTGTTTTTCAAAATTACATCTATGAACCATGAAAGAATAATTTTGGTTTAAGTGTACCATAATTATAATGTTGATGTACATACGGGCTCTTTAAAGTTATCTATTAAAATTATGATTTATGGTTTTGTAATTTCTATTTTTAAAGAAATTCTATAAACTATAAACATAGTCTAAACAAGATCTACAACTAAGATACAATTATGTCTGTATGAAACTTTTACTTAAAAATTTTACATTTATATTACAACACATTTTATTTATAAAACTATTTACAATACATTTTTAAATATACACATTTAGTAATCATCCAGCATACATATGCAATTATTAGACTTGATGAATGTTTTACACTTTTTGACTACAAATCACAATTCTACAATGTTCTTTATTTGTCAAAGTTATGATATAAAAATCTATATACTTTTAAATATCAGATTGTATTCTATTATTTAAATAGATGTATTCTCTTTTTATGTTGTATAAATAAATTAAAAAAATAAAAATCAAAGAGAACATTTTAAACATTTAAATAATAGAATATTTATTCTTGAACTTCATCAATTGGACATGTAAAATGACATGTCCCTTTTATAAATTAAAAATTAAATATCAAAAATAGATTTAGTAATCTTGTTTTGTATATCTGTATTCACTATTTCAGATAAGAAGAATGAAAATGTGTGTGGTGCTCCTCCTCCACGTTATGTAAGGCCTATTCTAAATTTAGCACCTCACAGTGAGGCTAGATCCCCGCCCCTTGCCACTGTCTTTGCTTGACAGAGAATTGTCTCCACAGAAAGGAGGTGTCAGGCACCTAACAATCGTTCATATACCTCAAGGTACAAAAGGAACCATGAATTAAATATCTAGAGTTACAGAACTTATTAACATAATAATGATTTGGATTTTTTGGCTAATAACAGAAACCAATAAAAGAAAATGAAGAAAAAAAAAGGTTCAGAAGAATATTGCAATTATCTTCTACAGAAGGTATTTTTCGATTATTTGGTAACATTTAAAATATTACAGTGATATTTTTTTAATTGCGTTATTCTGTAATCGTTCATAGATAGTGACAATGAGGAAAATAATGCTCCTCAAAGGATGTCAGTAACTTCACCCTCAATGCAACTAGGTAAATGTTTAATATCGGTAAATTTAATCTATTAATAAAGATTATTCTACAATCTAACAATCTATATATGTATCGAATTTTAAATATATTTTACAGATGCAAGTAGTGAGAAAAACTCAACAAATATTTCTGATACTGATATTGACTTGGAAATATCTAAGGTTTCTAAATCTACACAGACAAGTCCAGCTATGGAAAATACCTCCTCTAATCTAAATGGTAATAATTTATTGATTAATGCTTATTAACACCCTTTTGTTAAAAATTGTGTGACAATCCATAACTTAAAAAAAAAAAAAATCTTATCTAGATTCCGGGTTACAAGTTGTATCACAAGTACAATCCCCTGTTTGTCAAGAAATTAAACAAATAATGGATTCTATAAAGAATTTAAATACCCAGGTTCAAAATCTCTACAAAAATTACGTTATGGAAAACATGTAAGCAATTATTGAAATTTAATATTGTAATATTTACAGTATTAATACTGTTTATATATATATTCTAAGAATTTTTGGTAAGATCCAAATAGCTATTTTATTTGCACTTTGATGACATTAAAAATGTCCTTTTTTTATATTCAAAAGTTCTACTACCACACAATAATTACTGTAGTGGCCAGGAGGACCCTCAATATTTTTTTTTCAAATGCTTTTTTGTTTCTTAATTTTTCTATTTCAGTTTTGTAATAAATGTTAACTTTTTTCAATATGATTTGTCTTTGTGTCACATTATTTCAAAACCTTAAAAATATGTAAAGTCAATGGGAAACAAAATACATAATAAATTAAATAAAAATAGAGAAACTTTAATAAACATATGTACAAATAACAATAATAATATATTTTATGATTAAAACAAATAAAAATAATAAATTAAACCATTCAACTAACTGCACTAATGCAACCTTTGTCTCTTAGGATCTGGCGACTCTTGGTTCTGCTGTCTATCTCTTATTATATCTAACATAGACTGCATAGTAGTTTGAGCCATCTGCATGTTATTTTCGGCTATTGCCAAGGCCCTGGTTATTTGCTGGTTCCTTTCTCTGTCCATTTCTCTTTGCCACTGAAAGATTTCACGGTCCAGTTCCAATAGTTGCTGGTTGTAGTTATTATCAAATATTTCCAAATGTGCAGACAAAATATCCTGAACCTGTCTACTGTCTGCTCTATATCCTCTGGCAAGATTTAGCATTTCATTGAGAGCAGCATCTTCCAAAGGTGCCGGCTCTTGCAGTATAGGTTGAGCCGGTGCAGGTTCAAAAGCTTCAATTGCCGACTCTGCAACAACATCATGAGGTAGATTTGTATGGTCATCCTCATTAGAGGGGTTTGTTATAGGCTCATGAATAGCAAAATCCTAATTTTGTGCCATCTGTGAGAGGTCAGGAGTTAAGCTTCCACAGTCTGGAGATATAACCTCTGGACTATGTGCTCTAACAGGAACAAGATTCAGAATGACCTCTCTAGAAGAATCATCCTCCTCTTCGATATCTTAAATAAAAAAGAAAAGAAAAATATAATTAGAAATATCGAAATCAAGCAATTAAAACAAGACTAGCCAACATTATGTAACATCAGATTATGATTTGTTCCTACAGTAATGGTTAGGGGGTTAATGGTTAAACAGTGTGACTATACATAAGAAATTTATACAGTACTGTTGGCTGTAAAATGTCACTACTATAGTCGTTATATGTAAATCATTTGCGGTTTGTGACAAGCTAGCCATCTCATCATAAGCTTTGATCATTGTCCTTGAGTGCAGTGATATTGTTTTTATGTATAGCCATTTTTCTTTTTGTTTTGTTTTTGGATGAGTGCATATGTATGTATTCCACAAGCTGTGTATTAATGCAGTTTGTTGGTTTGTGTCAGGACAGCCATCAAGGTGTGTATTCACAAAGTTATGTCAGTCATTGTTTTTTGGTTTAAACAAGAACATTAAAGGCCTTCTAAATAAATAAGTGTGATTTTGCATGTTTAAACTGTGTTAAAGGGACATGACACTCACATTTTTTCTTTTATGATTTAGAAAGAGAATGCAATTTTAAACATCTTTCTAATTTACTTATATTATCTAATTTGTTTTATTCTCTTGATATTCTTTGCTGAAAAGCATATCTAGATATGCTCAGTAGCTGCTGATTGGTTGCTGCACATAGAAGACTCATGTGATTGGCTCAACATGTGCATTGCTTTTTCTTCAACTAAGGATATCTAAAAAATGAAGCAAAATAAATAATGGAAGTAAATTGTAATGTTGTTTAAATTTCTATTCTCTATCTGAATCATGAAAGAAAGATTTTGGGTTTAGTGGCCCTTTAATATAAAATCAATCACAATACATACAATAATATTGGATGGATGTAACATGCAACAGAGTAAAGTGTACACTATATTAAGTACAGGGGCGTTTAATGTTAGTCTATCCATCTCACAGTCTCACAGTGTGACTATCAAACTATATACATTACAAATAAATTTAAAAATCTTTGGTTAGTTTATATCGAAATCAGGTTTGTTATCATCCTTTATTTACTTTCCAAAGGTAACTTACCATCAAAAAATGGTGCAGAATCTGTCACCATAGCTCGTAATAGACGTCCAACATCCGCTGAAAAAATTAAAATATATATATTAAAGATTAATATTTAATTTATATTTAAATATTTAAAGGTGTATATATAAGTGGATTCAAACAATATACCAGAGCTTCTTCCAACCGCTGTGTCCGGTGTACTGCTCCTTACATCTGGAAGGGTATCAGCAGACGATAGGCTGTGGCTTGTATTTGTTGTGGAGTGTATATATTGTCCATGTTGTGGTGGTTGTCTAATATTCACATTTTCAATTTGATGTGATGTCGACGGACGTGGTTCCTGTCCTATAGAGGTAGATGGGGTATTGACACATGCAGAAATCGATGATCGAACAGAACCACCTATGAAATAGCAAATAAAGATTTCAATTAACACATTACATAACATATTACATATCTGTCCAGTATGTATCTTTATTGAGGCATGTACATTATTGAGGCACATGAAAACCACCAATGGATGTGTAAGTATGCAGCAATATAACACCATAAGAATTTTAAAATTTAAAATAGGTTAATAAATAACACACAATTTGTGTAACTCATGATTGCTATCTCATATTAAAATTAAATCCATTATGGTTTTACATTGTATTATTGAATTTCAATAATTATCTTTGTATCATTGAAAAAATAAGCACCAAGTCCATAATGGATTAAAATGGAAATCATGGGTGAGCCAGTGACAATATAAATTGAAATGTATACACCAATCAACAGATAGAACATATGTTCTATGTTGCTCATAAGCTTGCCTTGATAAACATTAAAGGGACATTTTTTTCTTTTGTGATTCAGATAGAGCATGCAATGTTAAGCAACTTGCTATTGCTAATTTACTCCTATTATAAAATTTTCTTCATTCGCTTGCTATGTATATTTGAAATACAAGAATGTAAGTTTAGATGCCGGCCCATTTTTGGTGAACACACTGTCTTGTTCTTGCTGATTGGTGGATAAATTCACCCACCAATAAACAAGTGCTTTCCATGGTCCAGAACCAAAAAAATAGCTTAGATGCCTTCTTTAAAAAAAAAAAAGAAAGCAAAAGAACAAAGAAAAATTGATAATAGGAGTAAATTATAAAGTTGCTTAAATTTGCATTCTCTATCTGAATCATGAAAGAAGAATTTTGGGTTCAATGTCTCTTTAAAGAAAAAGATAATCAGAGAAGTAATACAATTACATAACCAATTTTAATGTTTTTATTTTTTATAATACTATTGCATATATGAGTGAGGAACCCAAAATTTTTGGTTTACATATACCTGTAACTCTAATTGAAATGATAAATGTATTTAGCATTGGTGTGATTAAAGGGACACTAATCACAATTTTTTTCTTTCATGAATTAGATAAAAAAAACATTAACGTAAGAGACACATTTTTGGTGCAGACAATTAAACAATATAAATATTAATTTGGACATTAATTTATAATTACCTTAAATATCGCTATCACAGTCATCAGTTATGCCCTCGATGACCTCCATGCCAAGCCTCTGTATAACTTTTCTTTCAAAGTCAGTCAAATCTGCGACATAAGGTTGTCCGCCTCCAGTACCACGTGCATATTGCTTTTCTTTGGCAATTTTGGCTTTAGTTTGACGCTTGATATCATTGAACCTTTTTTTGCAGGATTCAATATCTTATTTCATTGGTCCTTGAGCACTCACCACGTCACTAATTTTTTCCCAAATAATCTTCTTACGGGCACCAGGGGTTTGCTTGACTCGACTACCATAAATATTATCATAGTATTCGAGTACTAGATCAACAAGTACAACATTCGGTTGATGCGAGAAGTTAGGGTTGCGAGTCTTCTTGGAAGAAGCTGAATCTCCGGAGCAAGCTATCTTCTCAAAGTAAATACCAAAAAGTAAATAAACAATATTCTAAGATTTCTAGGAAATGCACATTCTTATACATGTCAGCAGCTTAACGTTGCCGCTTGTATGACGATTATGATGCCTAGATGGTCACGTGGGTTAAGAACTAAGCCAATTAGACCGTAGACTGCTTAGTAACTTTGTTCTTTCACGCCGGGCGAAGCTTCAAAGTTATCAATAATCCGATTGTCTTCGAGACAGATTAAACCGAAAATTTTATGGCTTGGTTTTTAGTACATTCATGTAACGAAGTTCTATCCGCATGCTGCGAATGCCGGCAGGTTTATTCGATATGGTCTGTGCAAAAATTTTGATGCCTTAGTACATGGCACCCTGAATATGCGACCGCAGGGGACTGGAGGGGATCGCATACGAATCAAGTATAAATTAAGAGATTCTGGGTAATTTTTTATATATTTGCTTAGACGAAATTTGTTGTGTATTATTAAAATTAGGAAACAATGACTATTACAGAACTATATAAAATGGAGTTTACCATCACTTTAAGTTGCTGTCTGAGAGTGCTGGGGAGTTTTGCCAGGGGTATTGGATGTGTACCCACTCTATTATATGGTTTATCGAGTAATACAAAATTATACATAATATTTATTTGATATATCTATATTATATATATATATATACTGTATATATATATATATATATATATATATATATATATATATATTATGACTGCATCTTTTTCAATATGTATAGCTAATAAATAACTCTAATAAAATATAGACAGCCACTTTAAATATTATGTATAATTTTGTATTGCTGGATTTAACACCACATTATGTAAAATGAATTAAAATACTAGTTTACCTCAGCACATATCTATTTGTTCTTTAACAAAATCGGATACATTTTTAGTAGATGACATCTTCCATTCTTTTACTTTGCAGATACTATTGAATTTTTTTTCTCTTCATTGTTTTGTTGATTTTGTCAATTAAATCTACAGTTTATCATTAAAACTGCACTACCTATATGATTAACTATTTAAACATTGTATCTGCACACTTAAAAGTACAATCTAGTCAAAAAAAAGTTTCATGATTCAGATCAATTTTAAACAACTTTCCAATTTACTTTTATCATCAAATTTGCTTTGTACTTTCTTGAAAGCTCAACCTAGATAGGCTCATAATTTCTAAACCCTTGAAGTTTGCCTCCTATCTCAGTGCATTTTGACAGTTTTTCACAGCTAGACAGAGCTAGGTCATGTGTGCCATATAGATAATGTTGTGCTCACTCCTGTGGAGTTGTTTATGAGTCAGCACTGATTGGCTAAAATGCAAATCTGTCAAAAGAACTGAAATTAAGGGCAGTCTGTAGAAGCTTAGATACAAGGAAATCACAAGGGTAAAACGTATATTAATATAACCGTATTGGTTATGCAAAACTGGGGAAAGGGTAATAAATAGATTACCTATATTTTTAAACAATAAAAATTCTGGAGTAGACTGTCCCTTTAATGTCATTTTTAGTCATGGTACTCATATTTTATTATTCCAAGGTAATGACAGAAATACACTCTAAAGCTGACAAGCATTAAATTCTATTAATTTATTCTATATCAGTCTTGATTTTTGATAAACAATAGAATTGCAATTTAAACTGCTTGATGGATAGCTTGCAAATTAGCTGGATCTGTAAAAGAATCAATCAAAACATGCTTCTATAGGAGAGGAAGACATGGAAATATTTTTAGGCTACTGATTTAATTTGTTTAAGTACACCTCTCCACACTTATCAAATATGAAAGATTTATATTAGGAACAAATATCTTTCAAAGTCCAATGTCTAAGGGCATGATTCGCTTAAGTCCCTGGAATGTTGAAATGCTTCAAGAATGCTTGCCAATCTTTTTCTTGGTGGAATACTTTAAAGCCACTTTTACCCTCAAAACAAGGTGTCTCGCTAAGGGCATATACTACATTTTCGAATGGGAAGGAGATGCATACATTACTAAAGTACACAATAAAAATTGTAATTTAAAAACCATACGAATGAATCATTGAACCATTTACACAAAAATACTCAGGAAAAAAATGTATTGTTAAGGTGCATCAAAAATCGTAATAAATTGTTCACCCAAAATCGTATTCTATCAAAAACATGAAATTTTAATGTAAACTATACAGGAATAAATTGTAATAAATATGCAGAGCATAAATCAAAATTTAAATTAACTGGATGTGAAGAAAACACTGTAAAAAAAAATCACACTTATTAGTACAAAATATGAAGCATAATTGTATTTTCGCAAAATGGTCTGAACATGGGAGTATTTGAAATTGTGTCTTAAATCCCATCGTAATTCTCTGAACATTTTTGCCCTACAGATCTCACAAATGAAAAGGCGGCAAGCTTTAACTAAATACTCAAAATGCTAATTACTCTTAAAGGAAAACCTATGCATATGAAAATAACCGATTTTAAGGTACAATGCACTGAAAACAGCGTCATTTGTATGAGGCATAATATTAAAGTTTAATTACACACCTGGTTCTCCCTGTGTGCTTCATACTCCATTGCAAAATCATCTGATGCTGCTAATGCAACTAATCCTAGCATTGGATGCACCATCAGAATGAAAGCAAACTAAATGTGCTTTCTATTTGTAATCAGCCCTAGCTATGTACACCTCCTCCCTATTTAACCATAACACTTGCCTATCAAATTCTGCACCTTTACCTTTCAAAGAGCAGCCATCTGGCTCCACTATTTGACTCCAGCTGCAGTGGCAATTCTGGTCTAGTAAAGAAGTCCAGTCTCTGCAATACCCTAAATTAACTGTACCACCACAGTAAGTAACACCTAACACCAAAGTCTACAACATACATTAATCATTAACAAATACATTAAGCAGTCAAATATTTTATTAAAATGTATGCATAGACTTACCATGTATAAACTTTTCTGCAGTGATAACTATGAATGTGAGTGACACTGTTGCTGTGGCCAAAAGATTTAGAAGAGTGACCACCAAATTCAGCTGTTGAGTTAGACTTTATCAAAGGGAGCAGTCTTATTTTTGAGGTTTATTTTTTAGAGTGATCTACTAATAGGGGAGGTGGTAGGTGTTCAGAGTATGTATTGGATGAAATGTTTGAGGGCATGCAGTAGGAGGCAATACCTATATTTAACATTGACTTGATAAAAAAACTTTTTATTTCATGACTAATGAACCATAATGATTTGTTCTGCCCCTGCATATAGGTGTTGGAGTCATATTGCAAAAGGGTATTGGGCCAAAGATTTGGTCGTATGATTGGAGATGGGATTGGATAGTGGGATTGGGTGTGATATGGTGCAGATAGAATTAATTATGATGAATGTCACAGTTTTGTAGGTGCAGCATGTGGTTCAATCTTTTGCTAGATTTCACAATAAAGGTAAATTTCAGTAGGTGAGTCCTTGATTTATTTTTTACACAGTGGAAACATAGGTCTTATTAAAATATATATTACCAGGACAAATCTAGGTTTCAGGGTCTGCCCCAGCTTTCATTAGGGCACACCCAGTCTATGCCCCAACATGCCTCAGCCTGACTTAGCAGCCAGTGGGCCTCTGCTCACATTTTACCTTATCTTACCATCTCAGAAAGCTTCTAGGAAATGTTGGGAGATATGTACCAGTGTTATTGAAAAAAGGATCAGAAACTACTTGCAGGCTGGTCATTGCAGCTAGTCATAAAGTATGGTTATGTTTCTTAACTAATAACTTTTCATATACCTGTTCCATTTTTGTGAAGAGATTGAATTTTTGGGCCTTAAAGAAACTTTATTTATCCAAAAAAATTGTATCATCAAAAAGAAAGAGCAGCAGTAAAACATGCTGACATTTTTTGTCAATAACATATTGAATAAAAACATATTTATTTTTAAAGGTAAACTAATATAACAGTATCCACTGTTGCTTAATGGCTTATAGGTGCTTACTATTGATGCTCAATGAGTATTAGCATAAAATACCTTTGAACCAATGGGCAGTGACAGGAAGTACCTGGCAACAAATAAGAATAAGTAGGAAGTGACTATGAGCCACTACACAATGCATACAGCTGTATTAAATAGATTTTACTAAAAAGTTTTAATAAAAAAAAATGATTCAGTATTCAGCTCATCACTGGTCTTTCATATGGATGAGAGAAAATGTTGAAGTATAGTGTCCTTTTAACTTGGTCCCTATGTCTGTCATCTGTTCATCAATGATGTATCTAGCTTCTCTTTCACACTCTCAATTCTAGCTCTATAAGCAGAACTAAATAAAAGCCTTAAATGAAATAATATCTCTAGACAATTTATTTGCATACGCTACAAGTTTTAAAAGAAGGGAACAGAGTTCAAATATCATTTACATGTATATACTGCAAGAATGGTATTAAAGTAATTGGCAATAAGAATGATAGAGTTGTGTTGCTTATATATACTTGACATGTGTATTTGAATTTATTTGTAAAAAGCTTTAATGGTTTAACACGTTGGGCCCTATTTATCAAGGTGTCCTCTAGTGGTCTGCTGGTTATCTCGCTTTAAAGTCCACAAGCAAACCAGTGATCAAAGTTATCAAAGTAATCAGCATGCTCATGTATCTATTTGCATCTACTCTAACAATTTATATATGCCAGCTGTTATGTGGTGGGGACAATGCAAATCAATAGTGGTCCCAGACAAAGCAAAATGGAAGATGTTTCCCAGGACAGTATAAAGGGGCCAACAAAACGGCTTTGTTTCTTGAAATCACAAGGATGAAGTCACTGCTACGCTTGTTTATTCTCTGTGTCCTTCATAATGGAAGAAGGCCACAAAAAAGTGCCAGAAGGGAGATCCAAGGATCATCCCCACAAGAAGACATTGTAAAATGCTGAGGATATTTCTACCAAGATGTGGGCTAGAGGCACTCTCCAACTTTTTGCCACAAAGTATTTCCTGTCAGTGTCCAGTTGTAATGAGCCAGTCCACAGTATCCCATAATTTGAAGATAGTTTTTCCTCATTATGTTTGTTTGGCAAGCATACCTGAGGAATGTGAATCTCTAAAATATATATTTTACAGAACATTTATTTTGCTTGTGAGAGAATTGGACAATTCTTGCACTATTTATTTTCCTATAATGAGGGACATTGCTACCATAAGCCTTTTTAAAAATAAAGGTATTTGCCAAAGGTACAATAAAACCAAAATGTAGCCACAGCATATAATATTGAATTAAACTTTATTACAACTTAATTTATATAACTTGCAATGCTTTACATTTGCCATGGCTGTGAATTATTTTTGCATGCCACACAGAGCTCTATATTCACTTTTGGGTTGATGATTGATATATTCCCATAGTAAAGTTATCTTTCATTCACTGTTCTTGTTGTCCAATTTGAGATGATAAGATTTGATTGTTTTCCATATAATTATGTTTAGCAAACCTACTTCCACATTTAGCGAGTCATGGCAGGAAGATTCACAGAGCAGCAAAACAGTTGATGCCTTAATAAATATGTCCCATTATGCCCATACATTACAGTGAAGCTGATAAAGTCTATCCATACAGTTTATAAAAATGAAATATATTTACCATCACTTTTTGCAAAACAAGAAATATGGTAAAAATATATGCACTGTGGATTTGGCAATGAATCACTGCTCTGTGGTAGGGATGGGCGAATGTGTTTATATCCGAATTAGAATGTTAGAACGAATGTTATTGTAGAAATTCGATTTACATAATAGAATGTTGATAAGAACGAATATTCTTAAAAATTCGATTTTCGAATGTTATTTACAGTTTTCGAATGTCACATTCGAATTCGAATGTCACATTAGAATTTAAATGTTACATTCGAATATCACATTCAAATTCGAATATTACATTTATAAAACAGAATTGTAGACTAGAAACACTATTTTGAATGTCACATTTGAATCGAATATCACATTCGAATCGAATGTCACATTCAAATTCGAATATTACATTTATAAAACACAGTATTAGACTAGAAATACTATTTCGAATTCGAATGTCACATTCGAATCGAATATCACATTCGAATCGAATATCACATTTAAAACACAGTATTAGACTAGAAATACTATTTCAAATTCGAATGTGACATTCAAATTCGAATGTAGCATTCAAATTCGAATATTACATTTATTAAACACAGTTATAGACTAGAAATACTATTTCAAATTCGAATGTCACATTCAAATTTGAATATTACATTTCGAAATTGAATGAATGCATAGCTAAACATTCTATTATTCGAACAAATATTTTCGAATTTTATTGAAAAATTCGAAAACGAAAATTCGAAAATAGAATGTTAGAATGTTATATAAAATGAATGATCGAATGTATCAAAATTAGTTTTAAATTTCGAATTTTTTTAAACATTCGCCCATCCCTACTCTGTGGCTGACAATTTACATAGCATATGGCAGGTTCTATGACGTTTTGAAGATATTTATTTTGTGATGGTGCATGCTTTGTAGTTGTCAATTATCAAAGTTCTGGGATTTTTATTTTTATTTCGTTAAGCTCCTTATATATAGAAAACTTATAAAATAAAGTTTAAAAAAAGCACAACTGGGAAATATTTAAGGTTCTTAGTAATACAAAAACTGACTTATACTGCAGGAGGGAGAGTTTCACTGCCTTTTAATGTTCCTCTGGTCATTAAAGTCAGCTGGACCCAATGTGCTCTTTGGGCGCTATACTACTATAAGAAAAATGAATGGCAGGACCTATAAAGTGTGCTTAAGCTATGTTGAGCTTTGTTAATCTGATGTGTTTGTTCTGTGCTGGAACACCACTGTGCAGCATATTCCTATGGATAATAACGTACATTGATTCCTTCCTCTTCCTGCAATGTATTTGTGAAATATAAAATGAAGAACTTGTAGAGTCCCTTATAACCTAATGGGGACATTTCTCTTTAATAAGAGGAAGATCAATATCTTATAGACAGATCCCCTTTGTGTGCTTTTTTGATTAAATTGTTTTTAAGAGATTATTTAAATGAGTATATTAAAGGGTCAGTAAAGTAAAAATTAAACTTTCATGATTCAGATAGGGCATGTAATTTTAAACAACTTTGCAATTGACTTTTGTCATCAAATTTACTTTGTTCTTTTTGTATTTTTAGTTGAAAGCTTAACCTAGGTAGGCACATATGCTACTTTCTAAGTCCCTTGAAGGCAGCCTATCTGAATTAATTTGACAGTTTTTCACAGCTAGAGGGTGTTAGTTAGTTAGTTAGTTAGTTAGTTAGTTAGTTAGTTAGTTAGTGTCTAATGTTAGGAAGATTTTAACCAAGTACTGGTCCATTATAAAAGGAGATCCTGTATTGAATGATAAATTGGATGATAGAGCCAATATGGTTTTCAAAATAAATACCAATTTAAAGAATCTTTTGGCCCCCAGTAATCTAAGGGATATGAGAACAAGTATAGGTAGTTGTCCAGGGGGTGAGAGCAATAAAAAAATGTTGGCTCTTAAAGGGACTTATAAATGTCATAAAAGTAGGTGTCCCATGTGTAAATATATAAATCCCCAGAGATCAGTTAACACATCATCAACGGGTGAAGAATATTCAGTTAAACAATTTATAACATGTAATAGTGCATATGTTGTGTATATACTCCAGTGTAGTTATGGCCTACAGTATGTAGGCCGCACAAAACATTGTTTGTCCAGAAGATTCAGTGAACACTTTTCAAATATTAAGAAACCACTTTTGAAACATAGTGTGCCAAAACATTTTTTAGAGAAACATAATTGTCACCCCAAATCCTTAACTGTGAAAGAGATTGAAATAGTGTTGCCTAGTAATAGAGGGGGGGGGCAGGCTTTTGAATCTCAGGCATAGAGAGACTTTTCAGATACACAAATTGGGGACTCGTGCATCTAATGGCCTAAATGTAGATTTAGACATTGCAGCATTTGTGATCTAATAACTATTGGCTAGATTACGAGTTTTGCGTTAGGCTTAAAAAGCGACGTTAGCCGGTCCTAACGCTGCTTTTTAACGCCCACTGGTATTACGAGTCTTGCAGTTACTTTTTTGGCCAGACTTGGAAATACCGCAAATCCACTTACGTAAATTGCGTATCCTCTTTTTTCAATGGGACTTGCATAGCGCCGGTATTACAAGTCTGCCAAAAAGTGAGCGGTACACCCTCTCCTGTCAAGACTGGTACCACATTTTAAAGTCAGTAGTTAAGAGTTTTACACTACAACGCCGTAGCATAAAACTCTTAACTAAAGTTCTAAAAAGTACACTAACACCCATAACCTACATATTAACCCCTAAACCGAGGCCCTCCCACATCGCAAACACTAAAATAATTTATTTTTTTTCAATATTCCGGAATATGTCATTTATTTCTCAGAGCCTATTACCATGTGGGTGGAAGCTACTAAGAATGGTGAAGTTTACAAATCTAGAAATATCACAGTGCTACTAAACAAAGAATGTAAGTAACAGTTCTATGAAATGTTTGTCTTGTAAAGGATAAGCAAAAGCATACTGGTAACATAAGGCTCCATTCACAAAGAGATGAACTGCAGGTAACTCTGCATTATCAAGGGACAAGCCCAGAGAGTACCCCCCGCAAGAAGAGCCAAGCCAGCACCGCACAACGCACAGCCCATGCTAAAAATGATTCACCTGCAATTCTACTATTTTAGGTAAATTGTGCACAGCATCAACAGTGCAATGTGCAGGGCCAACTCAGCTCCTCCCGCAGGAGACCCCCACCGGGCCCAGCCCCCGACCATGCATGGTCAATGGCAGGAATTGAAATGTTTCAATTCACCTGCCATTCACCCCTTCGTGAATAGACCCCATTGTTTAATTTTTTTATTTTTTTTTATAAATATTTTTTTTTCTTTGTTGAATAGAAATGCACCGTACAGTAATATTAGCGTAGCATTACATCAGAACATATCATATAACATAGTATAACAGTATGTTTGGTTAACAGAAGTATACATTGCACATATTGGAATAATCAGAAATAGTAAAATAGGTGTGTCATAAGTGTACATTCTCATAGTAGTCAATATTGAAACAAAGAGAAAAAAAAAACAGGTATCGGGCATTATTTGGCCCTAGAAGAAGGGTGAATAGAAAGTGAGCCAACAGTGCCCACGTACAAATTTGTCAGACAACTGAATAAATAGGGATTATACACATCTCCCCCAGATAGGGAGTACAGAAAGAGATACAAAGGAGAAAGAAGGAGGCAGAGGAAGAGAGAGAGAGAGAGAGAGAGAGAGAAAAAAAAAAAAGGGGGGGGAGGGAGAGAAGGAAAGGGAACGGAGGGGGGGAGGAGACAGCATGAACTCTCTCCTCCCATTTCAGAAGTAGATCGCGCTACTGAAGGGTCTCACTCATCGGAGCTCAAACCAGTCAGACCACGTCTCCAAGTAAGAGTCCAGGGTACCATTTTCACCGGCGACATATCTCTCCATCGTAGCGAAATGATTTATCACATCACAGATCTCATTTAGATTTGGAGGCTCTGTTTGTTTCCAAGCCCGAGCTATGCACAGTTTAGTCGCTGCCAGGACGTAAATTAGGAACTTCTTTGTATTCAAGGAAAAAGACCTCGGAAGAATATGGAGCAAGGCCATCCCAGGCGTCAGGTGGACATCGAGATTCATGGAGCTGAGCAATAATTCAACCTCACTCCAAAGGGAGGTGATCTTCGGGCAACTCCACCATACATGGATGTCAGAGCCCTCACCATTACACTGTCTCCAGCACTCTCTGATGGAGGACGGGAACATCGCTGCCAATCGGGTTGGGACTCTATACCACTTCAACACCCCTTTCATATATGTCTCAAAGACTGTGACGCAGTGAAGCGTCTTTTTAGTGAGAGTAATTGCATAGGCAAGGTCTTCTTCAGGAATAGAGATGTTGAGCTCACGACACCAAGCACGTATCTGCCATGGCACACCTGGTGTACAGTCATTTAGAAGTGTGGTATAGTGAAACGAAATGGGACGGGATCTCAGTGCTCCCGTACACCACCTAGACTCCCATCCTGTCTTCCCTCTGAGAGCAGTCGTGGGGAATCTCCTAGCCTTAACAACACTGAGCACTCTGAAGCTCTCAAAGCGGAACCATAGGGGGTTGTCCCCCCCGGGCTCCGCTAGTTGTGAAGCCGTCGTAAGGGTACCCGAGTGATACAGATCAGAAACCTTTGTGATGTCTTTACTTTTCCAGAAATCAAAATGAATCTCCGGTGAGTTCCAGAGTAGACCCCTCAAGCTCTGAATAGGAGAAGGGTAGGGTGAAACACCCTGTCTGTGGCGAAGCTCGTACCAGATAAGCAAAGATTGACTGACAATAGGATTATGGATCTTAGCTAAGAGGTTCACATGCTTGGGTACCCAGATGGCATCTCGGAGGTCTAGATCTACCGGCAGAGCTAGTTGTTCCAAGTAGTACCAGCCTGGTCTATCCATCTCTACTCCCCATGCGGTGATATGTGTAAGTCTCGTTGCTTCATAATAGAGATATATGTTTGTAAACGCAACACCTCCCTTGGATAAGGGTCTCTGGAGGATTTTATATGCTATTCGAGGAATCCCGCGTCCCCACACATATCTGAGGAAGACTCTATGGATCTGTTGAAGGATCTGATGAGGCACATTAAAGGGGAGGCAGCGGAATATGTATAAAGCCTTCGGGAGGAGTGACATCTTAAGCGCGGCGACACGGCCTAGCCATGAAATCTCACGATGATCCCATGATATCGCCAAGGATTTAATTTCGGCCGTCAACTTATCAAAGTTAAGTTTGGTCATGGTGTCTGTGTTGTCACTGAGCATTACACCTAAGTGAGTTAGGTAATTTGTAGACCACTGGAAGTCAAATTTGTCCCGCAGTGCATTTAGTCCTTATGTGGGAATATTCATGGCGTATGCTTCAGTCTTAGCTACATTAGACTTGTAATAGCTATATCGGCCAAATTTATCAATTAGATCAAAGACCCTCGAGATCGAAGACTCCGGGTTAGTCAATAGAAGGGTCACGTCATCCGCAAAGAGGGCAATCTTTTCTTCACGTGACGGATATGTAAAACCAGTAATTCCCTCTGATAGACGTATTGCTTGAGCAAAGGGCTCCATCACTAGGGAGAAAATTAAAGGGGAAAGGGGACACCCCTGTCTGGTGCCATTGGAGATGTTTATTACCGGTGAGCAGAAACCTGGGCCTCTGATACGGGCATGGGGTGAAGTGTAAAGGGCCTTGATGGCTACAACGATTTGGGGAGGAAAGTTGAACACTCTGAGGACTTCTCATAGGTACTCCCACCGTACCCTGTCGAAGGCCTTTTCGGCGTCTAAGGACAGGGCAACCAGTGGGGTACCATTCCTTCGGGCATCTGAAAAAAATCATAATTAGGCGCCTCGTATTGTCCGGCTCCTGGCGGCCTTTAGTAAAGCCGACCTGGTCCGACTGTATTAGGGAAGGTAATATGTTAACTAGCCTGTCTGCCAAGAGTTTCGAATAGAGTTTTGTGTCAACGTTTATTAACGAGATCGGGCGATAACTACTACATAGCGTCACATCTTTATTCGGCTTAGGAATAGCGACTATTGACGCTTCAAGGTTTTCTCTTAATATTTGGCCATCTGACTTAATTTCGTTAAAGAGTTGACCTAGCACCGGAGTCAATAATCTCGAAAATTTCTTATAGAAGGCTCCAGGGAAACCATCCGGCCCCGGGGCTTTGTTGTTTTTCAAATTCTTAAGGAGTAAAGAAATTTCCCTGTCAGTGAACAGTGTTAGGAGAGATTCACCATCTTCCTCCGAAAGTGTCGGGAGACCGAGCTACCTAAGGAAATCGCCAATTTCCGTAGTCGTGGCCGATCGAGGTAGCTCGCTTTTGGAAATATTATATAGTTTGTCATAGAACAAAGCAAAAGCTGATCCAATGTCAGCTGGGGCATAGACTCTCTTTCCATCTTGTGTGATGTAAGGTATTCTTGCTGTGGCTGTTCGCTTTCTCAATTTACCAGCCAAAAGCGAATCCGCCCTATTACTTTTGTGGTATAAAAGTTGTTTGAAAACTGAGAGAGCCTTTTGAATTCTCTGTAATTCCAGTTCCTTAATCTGACTTCTCAGACCCTGTATCTTAGTAGAGAGTGCCTGGGTGGGGTTTTGTCTGTTAAGTGTTTCGGCCACCCGGAGATCGCAATGGAGGTTACCCAAGGGAGCTCCCTTCGTACGACGTAATTCTGCCAACTTAGTAATACAAAAACCTCGTAGGTAAGCCTTCAAGGCCGCAAATCTAATCTGATGGGACGTTTGCCCCTCTCGATTGTCTTGCAGGAACTTAGTTATTTCCTCCTCAAGCCCCAGTAGGAAGGAAGTATCCTTCCACAAGAACCTAGGGAACCTCCAGTAAGGCCTATCTATTGACGCTCTCGGGCCAAACACCTGGAATGTGACGGCGACATGATCCGACCAGGTACAATAGTGTATACGTGCCTCATTGATAGAGTTCAGCGTCCATGAATCAACAAAAAAATAATCGAGCCTGGAGTAGGATCTATGGGAGGCTGAGAAGTATGTGAAATCTTTCACTTCAGGATGGTGTGCCCGCCACACATCAAACAGAGAATGTTGTGCAATCAAATGTTGAAACTTCGGGGCCACCGATATGGTATAGGGGTCAATCCGTTTGTTGGAAGGGACCTTCTTGTCGAGGAGAGGATCCCAAACAAGGTTGAAATCGCCCCCTAGGACCAGGGTGCCCTGCTTCAATTTATCAACTAAGGGAAGAGTCCTTTTCAAGAAGGAAACCTGTCTTTGGTTCGGGCTGTATACATTGGCTAGAGTGACCAATTGTTCATTAAGTTTCCCTATCAAGATAAGGAAACGCCCCTCCACATCTCTTTCCACATGAACCAAATGGAATGCAACCCTTTTGTTAATCAGGATAGAAACGCCTCTCGTTTTGTCTTTATAGGTAGAATGGAATATTTCAGAGTAATCTGAGAACTTGAGTGTAGGTATATGGGCAGTCGACCAATGGGTCTCTTGCAAATAGACTACATCAGGGTTACGATATTTAAGAAAGTTTCTCAACAGACTACGCTTGTTGGAGGAGTTCAGATCCTTCACATTCAAAGTGAGGAAGGTTAGCGCCATAGTAGGCTTGTTTCTGTTTTGCACCGTTCAGGAAGGGAAGGGAGAGAAGGGGAGGAAGAGAGAAAGAGAGAAAAAAAAAAAAAGGTTTTAACACACCAAGGGTGAGAAGAGAGAGGGGTAAGAAGGAAGAATAGGAGCAGAGAGATAAGATACTGAAATACAGAGGAAGATGTGTTATCCAAGAGCCAGACCCCTGCAAGGAGTTAGGGACCAGCCAATGGAGTACTGATCAAGTATGAAATCACGTCTGGATTCTAGCTAATAATGTAGGGAAATAAGGGAGAAATTTAGAATCTGTGTTCTCGTGTTTACAATGTAAACTACAATTCTGGGGGGGGGGCGAGAACCCGTTGGGTAGGGTTACTTAAGTTTTTAAGTAGATAATCGTGGTAGCCAGCAGCTACGGGGTACTTAACATAGATGAGTTTTAAAACTTCCTGACAAAAACATTACTAAGAATCAAGAAACAATTAACTAGTTAAATTAGGGGTATAGGGGGGACAGTCCATATGTAATAACAAGCTTGGACCCATTATGATGGTGGGACTCAACCTGTGGGACCTGACTTGATGTATGTGGAGGTTTATTGGGGTAGGTAATCACCAATAGTAAGGACTTTAGGGAGGAGTGAGTAGGTCGTGATCTATATCTAAATGGACCAAAAAGTCATTATACCAGCATAAACACTTTCAAAATGGTGTACAATAAGATAAACAGAGAAAACATATAACTTTGGAACCTGCATAGGAGTAAAAACATATACAAATCAATGCATTACAACCTAGAGAAAGAGAAAAAAAAAAAAAAAGGGGGGGGGGGTTGGGGAAGGGATGGGGAAGGGCTATTCTCTGGGAGTGTCATACATGATATTAAAATCTTTGTCATTTGTGGGGTGTTAGCATATCCTATATATGCAGCATATTGTGAGGAGGCTTAACCCCTTAATGACAGTGGACGTCCCAGGTACGTCATAGGAAAAACTTCCCTTAATGACAGTTGATGTACCTGATACGTCCTCTGTTGCTTTAAGTGCTGGAAGCGATCATGATCGCTTCCAGCTGCTTACAAGGGATTGTAGTGATGCCTCAATATTGAGGCATCACTACAATCTCCCATTTTACATACCAATGCAGAAAGGGCCACTCTGTGGCCCCATCTGCATCGGCTATGTATGTATTCAAATGAGTTGGTGGGTCGGTTGCTGCATTTACCTATAATCACATCTAAGCACTAAAATATACCCGACGGTAACTTATCTTCATTTGTTGCCAGTGCTGCGGTTGTGGCGGGGGGGAACGGGGGGTGGGTGCACGCAAAATTTACAAACAATTGGAAAAAAAAACGATCGATCTAGATGCAGTGGCATCTCGGTTGTTTATTAAGGGATCTGGGAGGGGGAGGGTTGAAGATTATTTAGGGGGGCCAGCTACACTACAGAAAAATATTGTATATTTAAAAAGTTAAAAAAAACTATTTTGGGGGGCAAATTGGGTACTGGCAGACAGCTGCCAGTACCCAAGATGGTGGCAAATAGACAGAGGGGGAGGGTTAGAAAGATGTATGGGGGGATCAGGGAGGTTGTGGGGTAAGGGGGGATCTATCACTGCAGACTTTATGCCAAAAAATAAAAAAAATATTTTTATTTCAGTACTGGCAGACTTTCTGCCAGTACTTAAGATGGCGGTGACAATTGTGAGATGGGGAGGGAAGAGAGCTGTTTGAGGGGGGTCAGGGGGGGATCAGGGGGTGGGATGTGTCAGGTGGGAGGCTGATCTCTACACTAAAGCTAAAAATTAACCCCACAAGCTACCTAATTAACCCCTTAACTGCTGGGCATATTACAAGTGTGGTGCGCAGCAGTATTTAACGGCCTTATTATTACCAAAAAGCAACACCAAAGCCATATATGTCTGCTATTTCTGAACAAAGGGGATCCCAGAGAAGCATTTACAACCATTTGTGCCATAATTGCACAAGATGTTTGTAAATAATTTCAGTGAGAAACCTAAAATTGTGAAAAATTTAAGTTTTTTTTTTTATTTGATCGTATTTGGCGGTGAAATGGTGGCATGAAATATACCAAAATGGGCCTATATCAATAATTTGGGTTGTCTACTACACTACACTAAAGCTAAAATTAAACCTAAAAGCTCCCTACAAGTTCCCTAATTAACCCCTTCACGGCTGGGCATAATACACGTGTGGTGTGCAGCGGCATTTAGCGGCCTTCTAATTACCAAAAAGCAACGCCAAATCCATATAGGTCTGCTATTTCTGAACAAAGGGGATCCCATAGAAGTATTTACAACCATTTATGCCATAATTGCACAAGTTGTTTGTAAATAAATTCAGCTAGAAACCTAAAGTTAGTGAAAAAAATTGTGAAAAAGTGAACAATTTTTTTTATTTGATCGCATTTGGCGGTGAAATGGTGGCATGAAATATACCAAAATGGGTCTAGATCAATGCTTTGGGATGTCTTCTAAATATAAATATATACATGTCAAGGGATATTCAGGGATTCCTGAAAGATATTAGTGTTCCAATGTAACTAGTGCTAATTTTGAAAAAAAGTGGTTTGGAAATAGCAAAGTGCTACTTGTATTTATGGCCCTATAACTTACAAAAAAAGCAAAGAACATGTAAACATTGAGTATTTCTAAACTTGGGACAAAATTTAGAAACTATTTAGAATGGGTGTATTTTGGTGGTTGTAGATGTGTAACAGATTTTGGGGGTAAAAGTTAGAAAAAGTGTGGGTTTTTTTCAATTTTTTCCTCATATTTTATATTTTTTTATAGTAAATTTTAAGATATGATGAAAATAATGGTATCTTTAGAAAGTCCATTTAATGGCGAGAAAAACGGTATATAATATGTGTGGGTACAGTAAACGAGTAAGAGGAAAATTACAGCTAAACACAAACACTGCAGAAATGTAAAAATAGCCATTGTCATTAAGGGTAAGAAAATTGAAAAATGGTCCGGTCATTAAGGGGTTAAAGGTATGGTCCATAATTCTATAATGGGGGGGGGGAGGAGAGAGAGGGAGAGAAAAAAAAAAAAGTCATTGAGTTAAGTTCAAACCTTGGTATTTAAATCAGAGAATGAAATACATCACATCACAACAACAAAAAAAGGAACTTTTACATTTCTCGATACATTTCTTTTCCCCTCTATCATTCCCTCCACCCTTCTCTCTCCATAACCTGGTGGACCTCAGGTCTTGGGGAGTCATTATGGCCCATAGACTGTTGGGAAACTGGACAGGGTCCCAAATAATAATATCAGGGGGTTTTCTACAACCAAAGAGGAACAGTCTATGGAGTTGCCAGCCACCCTGTCAGGAAAAAAGAAGCATAGATCCAAGCAAAAACATAGCAAAAGAAGATACAGTCCCCCCTTTACCAACTAGGATACTTATCGTCCTGGGTTAATCAGTCATTCAGAATCTGGAACAGGAGACTCCGGCCGGAGTAAACCAGCCGTAGAGGATGAAGTAGGGTCTGAAGGAAAACTAAAGGCAAAAGTTGGTGTCTTATGGTTAGGTGATCTCTGTGGTAGAGGTTGCCACTCAGAAGCAGGTCTAATAAGTGTAGACTGGGACTTTAGGTGAGCAGCCTGTGGAGTTGCAGAAGGTTTCTCCCCTGAAGGCGGAGGGTGGCCTTTAGGCCCTGGTGTGTGGAGTAAATCCCAGTCTTTGAGATATTGACGAGCTCTATCCGGGGTATTAGCAGCCAAGAGGTGGCTATCTTTATGGATGAGGAGCTTTGTTGGATACCCCCATCTGTATTTAATTCCCTGCTGTCGAAGGACTTTAGTAACCTCTCTAAATGTGGCTCTATTTTGGATGGTAAACTGAGAGAGGTCTGGAAAGACTTGAATGTCCCTGAATTTTTCGGGTAAAGCAGGGTTGGAAAACATCGCTTTGGCAATCTGCTCTTTATATGTGAAAAAATGGAAGCGGGCTATCACATCTCTGGGCTTTTCAGATGGAATATTTCGCCCTCTAGGTAACCTGTGGACTCTGTCAAGCAAATTTTCATTAGGTAGTTGTGGTGCTTTGAGATGGCCGCAGAATTCGGCTAAGAAAGATTCTAAGTCAGCAGCGGGGATTTCTTCTGAGATTCCTCGGAATCTGAGGTTGTTGCGGCGGGAGCGATCCTCAATGTCAGCCATCTTTGCTTCCACTGTGTCTAGCATATCAACCACTACATGGGAATGGTTAGAGAGATGTACCTGTTCTACCGCCAGATCCTCTTGTTTTTGCTCCAGGGCCTCAACTCTCTCGCTGATTGTGCCTATGTCTTTTCGCAGATCTGCAATAGAACTTTTAAAAGTCTTAGTGAGAGATTCTTGTAGGTAAGTGATTTTTTGGGTGATTGTGTTGACAATTTCAGATGCCATAGTAGATGGAAGTTCTCCTGTTGTCTGAGAATACTGATCAAACAGCTCACTTTCGGCGTGTGGAGGGATATTCAGAGACTCTGAGCTTGGCTGTCTGTCTGTCTGAGATTTAGGCTTAAAGTGATCAGACATGGACTTTTTATATTCAGCTTGGTTTACAGTCTTTCGTCTAGAGCCCAGTGGAATGATAAATAACTGTTTGCGGTTCCCTCTCGCTCAAACTGTATACAGTATATACATTTAAAAGTGAGCCATAACTCAGGGTAAAGTAGTTGTCAGGTATAGAAGTTTTAAGACATAGTAGAAGGGAAGAGGGACCAGGCCCCTTAACTATTTCCCCCTTTCGCCAGACTGCCTACAGGTTTACATAGTGGGAACTATAAAGGCCTTGTAGCCCTGTTTAAAGATTTTATTAGCTGTCCAGAAGACTTGTATACTTATAGCGTAGGGCCCACACCCACAGTATGCAGTTGTTGAGAATTAATTGATATTATCAATCTTCATTCAGGATACATTTACATAGCACCACTATCTAGGGAAAGCATCTTAGAAATCAGGACCATATGTAGTTTACGGTAAATACCAATCCAAATTTTAATCTCTAGTTCATAGATGAAGAGAGAAGCACGGTAAATACCAATCCAGCTATTGCAAGTGAGACAGAATCTGCAGTTTTGTATGTGATTGAATGAACATCCACACAGGGAAAACACTTGTGGGGCAGTGATATATGTTGATCTATAAAAGTCCTTGTGGGTTTGTGTCATTAGCTTATGGTACAGGGAAGATAGTATGCTGTACTGTTGATAGAGGCACAGATTGAATGACACTTATATCAGGAGCTAACAGCTTTCTACTCACATATTGCCACGTGGGATGTTGCTGACTGTAATATGTCTGCCCAACTTCTGTAAAGAAAGAAAGCACTGTCCATCAATCCTCACCCTCTCCCATAGGGTGTATGTTGGTCCGGAGAAGTAGTCAGAGGGTTTGTTTGTGTTGGGAAAGTTTTTGGAAATCAGGCCCAAACTCGAGTGCCGATGTAGGCCGCAGCCGCGGCCTTTCCTGCAAAACGCTCTGGTACTCCCAGTCGGCCTGAACTCGCACCTCAAAATATCCCACAAAAAAAGTAAGGGGCAGCTCCAGGCGACCTCGCAAATTGTCTGAGGTGGTTTGTGAGCAGTTTTGTTGCTCTTAGTTGATGTAAAAGACCTAAATACACCTTTTTAGGAGCAGAGCTCTGTCTCTGCACGTCTTGTCAGTTCGGCTGCTGGCTCCGCCCCCCCACTAAAAGACATTTTTTAACCCCTGATCTGCCAAAACGGGCATCACCGCCACTATAATAAATATATTAACCCCTAAACCGCCGCACTCCCGCCTCGCAAACACTAGTTAAATATCATTAACCATCTGCCATCCCTAACATCGCTGCCACTATATTAAAGTTATTAACCCCTAAACCTAAGTCTAACCCTAAACCTAACACCCCCTAACTTAAATATAATTAAAAGAAATTGAAATAAATATTCCTATCATTAACTAAATTATTCCTATTTAAAACTAAATACTTACCTATAAAATAAACCCTAAGCTAGCTACAATATAACTAATAGTTACATTGTAGCTAGCTTAGGATTTATTTTATTTTACAGGCAAGTATGTATTTATTTTAACTAGGTAGAATAGTTACTAAATAGTTATTAACTATTTAATAACTACCTAGCTAAAATAAATACAAAACTACCTATAAAATAAAACCTAACCTAAGTTACAACTACACCTAACACTACATTATAATTAAATAAATTAACTAAATTAAATACAATTAAATAAATTACATACAATTACCTAAATTAAATTAAATTATCTAAAGTACAAAAAACAAAAACACACTAAATTACAGAAAATAATAAACAAATTACAGAAATGTAAACTAATTACACCTAATCTAATAGCCCTATTAAAATAAAAAAGCCCCCCCAAAAATAAAAAAAAACCTAGCCTAAACTAAACTACCAATAGCCCTTAAAAGGGCCCTTTGCGGGGCATTGCCCCAAAGTAATCAGCTCTTTTACCTTTTAAAAAAAATACAAACAAACCCCCCAACAGTAAAACCCACCACCCACACAACCAACCCCCTAAATAAAATACTAGCTAAAAAAAACCTAAGCTCCCTATTGCCATGAAAAGGGCATTTGGATGGGCATTGCCCTTAATAGGGCAGTTAGCACTTTTGCAAGCCCAAATCCCTAATCTAAAAAAATAAACCCACCCAATACACCCTTAAAAAAACCTAACACTAACCCCCTGAAGATCGACTTACTGGGAGACGTCTTCATCTAGGCCGGGCGAAGTGGTCCTCCAGACGGCAGGAGTCTTCATCCAAGCTGGGCAGAACTGGTTCTCCAGACGGGCAGAAGTCTTCATCCAGAAGGCATCTTCTATCTTCATCAATCCAGCACGGAGCGGGTCCATCTTCAAGACATCCGACGCGGAGCATCCTCTTCTTCCGACGACTAAAACAGAATGAAGGTACCTTTAAGTGACCTCATCCAAGATGGCATCCCTTAGCTTCTTATTGGCTGATAGAATTCTATCAGCTAATCGGAATTAAGGTTGAAAAAATCCTATTGGCTGATGCAATCATCCAATAGGATTGAGCTTGCATTCTATTGGCTGCTTCAATTGATGCAATCAGCCAATAGGATTTTTTCAACCTTAATTCCGATTGGCTGATAGAATTCTATCAGCCAATCGGAATCGAAGGGACACTATCTTGGATGACATCACTTAAAGGTACCTTCATTCTGTTTTAGTCATCAGAAGAAGAGGACCACTTCTGCCCGGCTTGGATGAAGACTTCTGCCCGTCTGGAGGACCACTTCGCCTGGCTTGGATGAAGATGTCTCCCAGTAAGTCAATCTTCAGGGGGTTAGTGTTAGGCTTTTTTAAGGGTGTATTGGATGGGTTTATTTTTTAGATCAGGGGTTTGGGCTTGCAAAAGAACTAACTGCCCATTCAAATGTCCTTTTCAAGGCAATGGGGAGCTTAGTTTTTTTTAGCTAGTGTTTTATTTGGGGGGTTGGTTGTGTGGGTGGTGGGTTTTACTGTTGGGGGGTTTGTTTGCATTTTTTTTTTACAGGTAAAAGAGCTGATTACTTTGGGGCAATGAGCCGCAAAAGGCCCTTTTAAGGTTGGTAGTTTAGGTTTTAGGTTTTATTTTGGGGGGCTTTTTATTTTATTAGGGCTATTAGATTAGGTGTAATTAGTTTAAATTTCTGTAATTTGTTTATTATTTTCTGTAATTTAGTGTTTGTTTGTTTTTTTGTACTTTAGATAATTTAATTTCATTTAGGTAATTGTATGTAATTTATTTAATTGTATTTAATTTAGTTAATTTATTTAATTATAGTGTAGTGTTAGGTGTAATTGTAACTTAGGTTAGGTTTCATTTTACAGGTACTTTTATATTTATTTTAGCTAGGTAGTTATTAAATAGTTAATAACTATTTAGTAACTATTCTACCTAGTTAAAATAAATACAAACTTGCCTGTAAAATAAAAATAAATCCTAAGCTAGCTACAATGTAACTGTTAGTTATATTGTAGCTAGCTTAGGGTTTATTTTATAGATAAGTATTTAGTTTTAAATAGGAATTATTTAGTTAATGATAGAAATATTTATTTTGATTTCTTTTAATTATATTTAAGTTAGGGGGTGTTAGGTTTAGGGTTAGACTTTTTAATAAAATTAATATAGTGGCGGCGACGTTGGGGTCAGCAGATTAGGGGTTAATAAATATAGGTAGGCGGAAGCGATGTTAGGGACAGCAGATTAGGGGTTAATAATATTTAACTAATGTTTGCGAGGCAGGAGTGCGGCGGTTTAGGGGTTAATATGTCTATTATAGTGGCGGCAATGTTGGGGGCGGCAGATTAGGGGTTAATAAGTGTAGGTAGGTCGCGGCGACATTGGGTGCGGCAGAGTAGGGGTTAATAAATATAATGTAGGGTTCGGCGATGTTGGGGGCAGCAGATTAGGGGTTCATAAGTATAATGTAGGTGGCGGCGGTGTCCGGAGCGGCAGATTAGGGGTTAATAATTATAATTTAGAAGTCGGCGATGTCGGGGGCGGCATATTAGGGGTTAATAAGTGTAAGATTAGGGGTGTTTAGACTCGGGGTTCATGTTAGGGTGTTAGGTGTAGACATAAATTTTATTTCCCCATAGGAATCAATGAGGCTGCGTTAAGGAGTTTTACACTTCTTTTTTGCAGGTGTTAGACTTTTTTTCAGCCGGCTCTCCCCGTTGATTCCTATGGGGAAACGTTACACCAGTTCACCGCTGACTTAAGCAGCACTGGTATTGGAGTGCGGTAATGAGCAAAATTTTGCTCAACACTCACTTCTTGTCTTTTAACAATGGGTTTGTAAAAACCCATAATACCAGCGCTGTAGGTAAGTGAGCGGTGAGGGAAAACTGCTCGTTAGCACCGCATAGCCTCTAACGCAAAACTCGTAATCTAGCCATATAGTTTTACCTATCAATTTATTTATTCAGTCAATTTATATATTTTTCTAAGATTTTAATAATAATAATAATAATAATAACATTATTTTAGTAGAGTTGTGGATAATATATTAATTTAATGTATAATCAAGTATGTACTGGTTTTTATTAGATGCATTTTGAAGTGTATTTTGAAGTGTTATATTAGTTGGTTAGAGTATGTATATAGATGATGTTTTAGATGAATTTATTATAATATTGATTGCATAGAAGTGAGTTATTTATATATTTTTCAGACATGTATTGTTATATGTGAGCAGTTGGAATGGTCATATATCATGAGAGTATTGTTTCATATTTATAATAACGTATGAACATTTGATTTTTTTAGATGTATGTAACATGTCTTTAATATTCGATTTTATAACATTATGAGGTGTATGTCACAAAGACAATGGGGCCAATTTATTAAAGTGCGAGCTGCCGCTAGCAGGGGGTGTCAATCCGTCCGATCGTATAGGATTGGGCGGATTGATGTCCGCAGCCTCAGAGCAGGCGGACAAGTTATGGAGCAGCGGTCTTTAGACCGCTGCTTCATAACTGCTGTTTCCAGCGAGCCTGAAGGCTCCCGCAGAAACAGGGGCATCAAGCGCCATTCGGAGCTTGATGATTCGGCCCCTCTGTATTTAAATTAGTATGAGCACTAAATATGTTAGGAGTCAATACGTTTAACCACTATATTTAAGGAGTGATATAATAGCCAACCAGTAGATGGCACCTTTGGGGTGACTATTTAACATCTTGACTAATCGAGCACACAATATCCTCTTAAGAAAGTGGCCAGTTGCCACCAGGAAATGCGTTGAGGCAGTGTGCAGGAGCCCTTGAAGCTGCAGAGGACTGAAAGTGGCGGGCCGTGGCGGGTGGTGACGTTACACGCCGACTTTTACAATCAGTCTAGGAGGAATCTGCTCCAAAAAGGAGCTTACAGGAGATCTTATATGCATTTTATCTATATATGTTTGTGAGTACCCTAATTTGGATAAATAAACCAATGTACAAATGAAATTACACTATTTAGTGAGAGTTCACTGATTGCAAGTCTGTCAAAAGAACTGAAATATGAGGGCAGTCTGCAGACTCTTAGCTACAAGGTAATAACAGAGGTAAATATTATATCAATATAACCGTGTTGGGTATGTAAACCTGAGGAATGGGTAATAAAGGGATTATCTATTTTTTTAAACAATTAAAATTCTGGAGTACACTGTCCCTTTAAATATGCTGTTAAATTGGTATGTGTTAACAAAGTAGCATGGTTTTACAGAATCATGATTAGAATGATATTTTTAACTAATGTGGTTTAGATCACTAATGGCCAACTTCCTCACGCATTGGGGATGCAGGTAAGATTTGTTTTAGTCTTAAGGGCTGCATAAATGTTTAAAGGGACACTGAACCCAAATTTTTTCTTTTGTGATTCAGATAGAGCATGCCATTTTAAGCAACTTTCTAATTTACTCCTATTATCAAATGTTCTTTATTCTCTTGGTACATTTATTTGAAATGCAAGAATGTAAGTTTAGATGCCAGCCCATTTTTGGTAAACAACCTAGGTTGTCCTTGCTGATTGGTGGATAAATTAATCCACCAATCAAAAACTGCTGTCCAGAGTTCTGAACCAAGAAAAAAGCTTAGATGCCTTATTTTTCATATAAAGATAGCAAGTGAACGAAGAAACATTGATAATAGGAGTAAATTAGAAAGTTGCTTAAAATTGCATGCTCTATCTGAATCACGAAAGAAAAAAATTGAGTTCAGTGTCCCTTTAAGGTAAGGTTGCGGGATAACCTGTTCTCTCCTACAGAGGGTTCTTTTGAGTTTTGGTCATACTGAATATGTGTGTTTCTTCCAGGGGCCACAAAAACTATGCCAGACATTTTTAGTTCTGCTTTTTAGATTAGTCTAGAGGGCAGAAAGAGGACCTTGGACCACCAGTTGGCTACCCCTGAGCAAGATTATAAATTGAGTGCAATCATTAGCACAATGTTACTCAGTCTCACACTAAGAATAATGTTATTACAAGTGGATAACTAAAGATTTTGACCAAAGCATCTTAAAGGTCCATAAAATGCAGTAGAATTGCATTATTAACATGTGCATAATAAAAAGAAAATTCAATAGAACTTACAATTCATTTTAAATGAACAGTAGATTTTTTTATGACTAATTTAACAGTTTACTTTAATCTGTTGGCCTCCTGTATTATGTGACAGCCATCAGCCAACCACAGACTCATATGCTAGTAGCAGGTGCCTCAAAAAGTGTGCATATAAAAATACATATTTTGATAATGGAGATAAAGTGGAACGTCTCTTAAAAACACAAGTTCTATCTGAACCATGAAAGTTTAATTTTGACTTTATTTCCACTTTAATGTGGCTGAACCTTTTTTGTGTGCCTTATTCTTTTAATGGATAGAGCAGACAGCTCTATTAGAATGTTAAATGTTACTCTCAAGATCAATTCAAACTACAGTTGTGAAATGTAGCTTTTTCAGGACCTGAAGTAAACCAATATTATTAAAAGTATAGCAGAGAACTACATGAAAAATTCCACTACTTGCGCACTCTCATCTTAGCATTCACTCAGCGAACCATACTGCATGAACGTTATCCATTTTAAGGAGCACTGTTATAGAAGTATTATGTGAGAAATTTTGCACACCCAGGCTATCTGTCATGCAGATGTTAGCATGCCCTAGGCTATCATTCAAGCAAAAATAATAAATACGTAAGAGTTCAACAATTGCAATGCTATTCATTGTGATTGATCAATATTAATGCACAATAGTGCTATTTTTGAGCTCCACTTGTAAACTAAGCCTATGGGGTCTATTTATGTAGGTGCGGACATACATGATCCACTATAGCGAATCATGTCCGCCACCATCGATTCTGGTGAACTGCTGGTGCAATACCACCCCCTGCAGATTCGTGGCCAATCGGTCGCTAGCAGGGGGTGTCAATCAACCTGATCGTATTCGATTGCACTGATTGCTGATTACCTCAGAGGTGGCGGACGAGTTAAGGAGCAGCGGTCTTAGGACCGCTGCTTCTAAACTTCTGCTTCAGTCGGAACTGAAGAGGAGAGGGTCGGAAGCAGCATCCGCTGCTTCATATATAGACCCCTATCTGTTTATATTTATTTACTAGTGCAAGACACTCTGTTCATAAAGGTTTTGCCACTTCTCATTTTGTCAGTTTTGTTTCTTTTTCTATTTCATTTAGTCAATTGCTGCATCTCTAATGCAACTCAGTAATTTGAGGTTTTGCACAGGTGAAGAAATATTCATTTGATTCCCAATTCCACATGTTTGGTATTGTTATATTGTAGATGACTTCTGACATAAGGGGAACAGCTTTTGGCTGATCTCCTCATATCGGTCTCATGAGCATTTTTTGGGATGGCTCCTCAGGGGCATATACTTTGAAGTGCTCTACTTTTCCTGATTTTTTTTTTAATGTTTTATTGAGGGAAAATGAAAACAGTAAACAGGAACTGAGGATACATAACATACAGTATGCTAATATCAGAGACATGAACACAATCAAATTTAGGCAGATAATACAGCAATATATCTATTTACGGTCCACTAAGATTATTCCTCATCAATACATGTGGTGGTGATTCCCTCAGTTAGAGTTTTATCCATTAGGTATCAGATGGAGGGGTGAAAATATCATACCGTCACCTTATATATGGTAAAAGTATAGGGGAGTATCAGTGCGTCAATTCTAGGCACTAGTCAAAAGCAACATGAGAGAACTCACTCAAAGTCCAGGCCCAGGACTTAAGGGAAAGGCGAGAGAAGAGGGGGGAGAGGGGAGACTCCCCAAACAAGTGATATTATAATTGAAGCCAGTCGTTCCATGTAACCCAGTAACTTTCCATAGTGTCCTGCATTTTATGTACAAATCTTTCCATGGTCGCAAAATGATTGACCGTCCAGGTCGCATACGGTTTGTAATGAGGGGGGATCAACTTGTTTCCAAGATCTAGCTATGCTAAGTTTTGCGGCTGCCAGGATATATATTAAAATTTTCTGTGTGGGGGTTGGAGTTTTGGGGGGATAGTGTAATGTGAATGCCCAGTGATTTCATTAATGTTTCTATCTCAGTCCCTAATAGTGATAGTTTCGGACATGACCACCATATGGGAGAATCTGAGCCTTGTTGACCGCATTGCCTCCAACATTGCGGGGATACAAAGTCAAACATTTTAGACAGTTTCATGGGAGTTCTATACCACTTTAAGAGAACTTTGGTGTAAACTTCCATACCGTCATGCAGTGTAACTTTTTTTGGTAATAGCAATCGCTCTAAAGATATTTTGCTCAGGTATTATAAGGTCTAGCTCTCGCGACCATGCCTTAACCTTCCAAGGGACATTTAACGAATAATCATTCATTAGGGCAGTATAGTGGAATGTAAAGGGTTTAGTTATGCCCCTCCCACTCAACCACCTCTTCTCCCACTTGGTCAGTTCCCTGAGGCCGTGTTAAGGAAAATTCCACGATTTTAATAAGCTTATGATCCTACGTGCTTCAAAAGGAAGACAAGAGGGGTTCACCTCTTGTGCTCGGAGTAGTTGGGCTACAGAGACCAATCTGTTGGTTATGTATACATCTTTTATATGCAGAATATTAAGGTTCTTCCACCAGTGAGTGTGAATATTAGGGAAATCCCACAGTAGGCTCTCTAGATTTTGGATCGGAGAAGGGTGAGGGGCTATTTCATTACGATGTGTGAGATCATGCCAGATGGATATATTCTGCTTAACTATAGGGTTATCTACTATCTGAACCAGAGATTTATGTTTCAGGACCCATATAATCTGAGCCAACTCTAAACCTTCAGGGATGGCCAGCTCTTCCAGCCGGTACCCGGTACAAGCCCGGTCTTTCTTCTCTTTGACTCTATACCATGATATGGGTCAGTTCGACTGCCTCATAATACAAAAATATATTAGGAAAGGAGGTCCCCCCACTTGTCAATTGTCTCTGAAGAATCATGTGGGCTTTTCTTGGGCTATTGTTGTTCCATACATATTTCAGAAATATCTGATGTATCTGTTGTAGGGTTTTGTGCGGTACATTCTAAAAAGGTATAAGACCTTCGGCAGTAGGGACATTTTTATAGTGGCAATCCTCCCAAGCCAGGAAATCTCTTTATGATCCCATTTGACTGTTAGGGACTTAATGTCATGTATAAGGTTTTCAAAGTTAAGCCTAAGAGTGTCCTTAGTGTCTGTGCTTAGCTTAATGCCTAAGTGAGTAAGGTGATTAAGGAACCAGTTAAAATTTTAACGATCTTTTAGATCCCACAGGAGATCAGGAGTAGAGTTAATTAAATAGGCTTCAGTTTTGGAATGATTCACTTTATAATAGCTATATCTACCAAATTGATTAATTAGCTGGAATACTGAGTTTATAGAAATGGCTGGGTCTGACAGCAAAAGAGTGACATCATCAGCAAACAATACTATTTTTTCCTCTTGGGTACCAAATGGAATCACCAAAATAGTTGTCAGGTTACGGATAGCCTGGGCAAAGGGTTCTATAATTAGGGAAAATATTAGAGGTGAAAGGGGGCATCCTTGCCTTGTGCCATTTGATATAGTTATCTCAGGTGAACAGAACCCCGTGCCACTTACTCTCGCAAATGGCGAAGAGTATAAGACCCTTATTGCCGAAATAACCGCCTCAGGGAACCCAAAACTCCTCAAGACCTCCCAGAGGTAGTCCCAATGGACCCTGTGAAAAACCTTTTTGGCATTAAGCGACAGGGCCGCGAAGGGTATACCCCTAGTTTTGGCACACGAGAAGACTGAAAGCAGCCTCCTGGTATTGTCAGGGCCTTGTCGCCCTTTAGTGAAACCTACCTGGTCCACATGAATCAAAGATGGAAGTATATGGACTAGTCTATCTGCAATCAATTTGGAATATAGCTTAGTGTCCACGTTTATTAGGGAAATAATTCTGTAGTTGCCACAGTTTGAGGTATCTTTATCCGGTTTCGGAATCACTATTATTGAAGATTCTACGTTTTCCCTCAATATATGGCCTTCAGATTTTATTTCATTAAACACTTGATGTAGAGTTGGGAGTAGGTGTGGGTTAAGCTTTTTATAGAAGGAGCAGGGAAAGCCATCTGGGCCAAGGGCTTTATTATTTTTTAACTGTTGCGTCGCAATTTTGATCTCTGCCATAGTAAAAGCTATGAGTAGACTATTTTTAGCGTCTTCAGAAAGAGAGGGTTAGTGTAAGCCCTGCAAAAATATGGAAATGTCTGCGATGGGAGCCTCAAGGGGTCTTTCATGGTGGGCAATATTGTACAACCTATTGTAAAAATCAGCAAAGGCTTTACCTATGTCGGAAGGGGCTATAGCTCTCTGACCATCGTGTTTAATAAAAGGGATTCTGGATAAAGCTGTCTTGTGTCTAAACTTTTTCACCAGCAAGGAATCATCTTTTGTTGCTTTTATAGTACATAATCTGCTTGAATTTAACTAGAGCCGATTGGACTCTCTGGACTTCAATATCTTTAATTTGGCCTTTTAGCTGAGCTATTTCATCTGATACAGTCTGCGCGGGACTTTATTTATTTTGCTTTCTTTTGCCCGAAGTTTACCTAGCGGGGCTCCACTGGCCTTACACAAAGTGGGTATCTTGGCTATACAAAAGCCTCTAATATAGGATTTCAATGCAGCCCATCTTATCTGGTGGGTAGTTTGCCCTATCGGGTTAGTCAGAAGGAATTCATCTAATTTCTTTTTAATCTCTGTAGGGAATGATGGATCCTCCCATAGGAATGGTGGGAGCTTCCAGGACGGTAGTGCTGAGGGGGGACCAGCCTCCTTAAGGGACAGTGTAACCACGTCATGGTCAGACCATACACAGGTGTGAATTTTGGAGGTCAATACCTAATTGAGAGTCCTAAAAAAAATAATCAAGTCTTGAATAAGACTTGTGGGGCAGGGAGAAATAAGAAAAATCTTTAGTTTCAGGATGGCATGACCTCCAGACATCGTACAGAGAGAATTGAAATATCAGGTTTCTAAATTTAGGGGCAGTGGCAGTGAAGAAAGGGTCTAGTAATTTACCTGGGGGAGTCTTTTATCAATTGAGGGATCCCAGACCAAGTTAAAATCTCCGCCTATTATTAGAGTTCCCTGTCTAAGGAAATCCACCAAGCTAAGAGTTTTCCGTATAAAGGTTAATTGGCCTTGATTTGGGGCATATTGTTATATATGTTTACTAGTGTGTAGAGCTGATTGTTCAGTGTGCCAATTATGATATGGAAGCACACCTCTGGGTCTTGCTCGACATGCATTATGTGAAACGCCACATGTTTCCCCATGAGTGTAGAAACCCCTCTACTCTTCTCATGGTATGGTGAGCTATAGATTATTGGGTAATTTGGAAAATTTTAAATTGGGGTTTTGTTTATAGCCCAGTGGGTTTCCTGGATGAAAGCCACATCAACATTTAGAGATTTCAGATAGTTTTGTAGTAGACTATGCTTAGTCGGGGAGTTCAGTCCCTTTGCATTCAGTGTGGTGAAGTTGAGAGCGGCCATGTTAGCCATCCAGGAGATATTAAAAAAAAAAGAGATGTGCTAGGAGAAGGAGAAGTAGGAATTAAGTCCTAGAGCCTGGTTGCCCGAGCAAGCAAAACCGTATAAAATGACAATGTAACAATAAATTAGCACTTCTCAACCTGGAATCACAAGGGGGAAGTAAGCAAATATAAGTTCTGTTGTTTACAGAGTAGACAAAGGTATAAAAAAGGGAGGAGGGTAGATAGTTATTCTTTCACTGGTATCTTATAGAACTTTCTCTTCTGCTCTAGTCTATCCCACCCTTCCTTAGGGTACAGTTATTTTACAACAGGAGAGACAGGGAAGCGGGCACCTGGCCGGGGGGGGGGGGGTAGAATATAGTAAGCTTCAGGGTGCTAAATGTAACCCTAATAAGTTAATGGATCCTATGGGAAATGGCAGGGCAACTCAAAGGGATCATTGTTAAGTGAACTAGTGGGCAGGGGTACTTAGTTAATATTCTAAGCAGACCTTAAGGAAAGTAGACCCACAAGTTAAAACGGCTCATTTAGACAGTGAATACAATTGTAATTTAACAACAAGAGGATATCCTCTCACATCTCTGTTATCCTGGTCATAATCATGGACAAACATAGCTGCATCAACATTTGAACCTGTATAAACCCCTATTCCCAAACTCAATTTGCGTGAATTGCTGTCCAAACATTAACTTCACATTCACGTGGTAGAACTTACTATTTATTAGGTTGTAGTAGGCCCTGAGAAGAAAAGTGTTACCTTTGTTTATACTCAGAAACTAGAAAACATTGAACTTGTAGGTCCATTAAATTGCCTTCCCTGGACAAAGAAGTGTGTGAAAGCAAGGGATCCCTTTATGATTGTAAAGATGCATTTATAATCTGGATGCATAAGGGCTAACGCCTAACTTGGAAGCCTAGGTAAAATGAAGGCCTCAAATACGGGCCCTAGAACTATTACTGCACAGGTTTCTCCAATAACTAAAATACTTAACCCCTTAATGACCACAGCACTTTTCCATTTTCTGCCCGTTTGGGACCAAGGCTATTTTTACATTTTCATCTTATTCATTTACTGTACCCACACATATTATATACCGTTTTTCTTGCCATTAAATGGACTTTCTAAAGATACCATTATTTTCATCATATCTTATAAATTACTATTAAAAAAAATATAGAAAATATGAGGAAAAAATGAAAAAATACACACTTTTTCTAACTTTGACCCCCAAAATCTACAACCACCTGAGTTTAGAAATACCCAATGTTGTAATGTTCTTTGCTTTTTTGCAAGTTATATATCTGCTATTTCCAGACCACTTTTTTTCAAAATTAGTTACATTTGGACACTGATATCTTTCAGGAATCCCTGAATATCCCTTGACATGTATATATATATTTTTTTTTAGAAGACATCCCAAAGTATTGATCTAGGCCCATTTTGGTATATTTCATGCCACCATTTCACCGCCAAATGCGATCAAATAAAAAAAATTGTTCACTTTTTCACAAATTTTTTCACAAACTTTAGGTTTCTCACTGAAATTATTTACAAACAACGTGTACAATTATGGCATAAATGGTTGTAAATGCTTCTCTGGGATTCCCTTTGTTCAGAAATAGCAGACATATATGGCTTTGGCATTGCTTTTTGGTAATTAGAAAGCCTCTGAATGCCACTGTGCACCACACATGTATTATGCCCAGCAGTTAAGGGGTTAATTAGGGAGCATGTAGGGAGCTTGTAGGGTTAATTTTAGCTTTAGTGTAGTGTAGTAGACAACCACAAGTATTGATCTAGGCCAATTTTGGTATATTTCATGCCACCATTTAACCGCCAAATGCGATCAAATTGTTACAAATTTCACAATTTTAGGTTTCTCACTGAAATTATTTACAAACATCTTGTGCAATTCTGGCACAAATGGTTGTAAATGCTTCTCTGGGATCCCCTTTGTTCAGAAATATCAGACATATATGGCTTTGGCGTTGCTTTTTGGTAATTAGAAGGCCGCTAAATGCCACTGTGCATCACATGTGTATTGTGGCTAGCAGTGAAGGGGTTAATTAGGTAGCTTTTAGGGAGCTTGCAGAGTTAATTTTAGCTTTAGTGTAGAGCCTCCCACCTGACACATCCCACCCCCTGATTCCTCCCAAACAGCTCTCTTCCCTCCCCCACCCCACAATTGTCCCCGCCATCTTAAGTACTGGCAGAAAGTCTGCCAGTACTAAAATAAAAGCTATCTTAATTTTTTTAAAGCATATTTACATATGCTGCTATGTAGGATCCCTCCTAAGCCCCAAACCTCCCTGATCCCCCCCCCCAAACAGCTCTCTAACCCTCCCCTCTAACTTTATGAGAGCCATGTTGGGTACTGGCAGCTGTTTTCCAGTACCCAGTTTAGAATAATATATATATATATATATATATATATATATATAAATATATATATATTATTTTTCTGTAGTGTAGCTTCCCCCCCCAAAGACCAACCCCCCTTCCTCCCAGATCCCTTAGATTGTTTTTATTTTTAATATCCACCCACTCTCTCCCACTTTTCTTTCCACATTTTTCTGCATTGCCGCTCCATGCACGCGCCCGCCCCCGCTCCCCCGTGCACGTGTGCGTCAGTGCGCACCTCCGGTTACCCCACCCACGATCCCGCCCCCCCTCTTCATTCAAGAAGGCATCGATGGCCGCCCACCCACATCCCATGTCGGCTCCCACCCTCGAGCGATTGTGGCCATCGATGGAAAAAACAGAGAAGGCCACAGAGTTGCTCTCTCTCTTCATCAGACTGCTAAAAAGGTTATTGCAGGATGCTTCGATATCGAGGCATCACTGCAATAACTGGAAAGCGTCTGGAAGCGATCAGGATCGCTTCCACTGCTTTCAGAGACCAAAGACGTGCGGGGTTCGTCCTCAGGCGTTAAGTGTATTTTTTTGGAGGACGTACCTATATAACCTATAATAATATGGCCCACATTGGTAAGTAATAGCACAACAAACCAACAATAAGAGTAATATTTTTTTGTAAATAGAAGTCCCGGCAGTGGGATATAAGACAGTCCTTGCGGGCTATTTTGTGTATGATACAATACAGACTAATTGCCAACTCAGACTATGATAGACCCTGAGAAGAAAAGTGTTAGCATTGCATAACAACATAAACAAATTAATAACAAACTCTTTAGAGCCCACCCTATACCGGAAAACCTGTGGAATCAAGGAACCATTATGTAAGTCCAAGAGAGCATTCATACTCTGGGTATATAAAGAGTTGTATCTAACCTGAAAGTCTAGATAAAAAAAAGGCCTGTGTTTCAAAATCGGGCCTCGTGCCTGTTAACAAATAGGTGTCACCATCATTATTATAATTGGACAGATACATCCAGTCTTAGTGCATGACCCATGCCAAGTCCGAAGACACTTGGAGAACTAAGTGGTTCAAAAAGTTTGGTTTGGCTTGGTTTCTTATGATATGTAGCATTGGAGCCAAGTAGGGAAGGTAGCCCATGCGGGCCAGACTATAGACAGAACATTCAGGTAACCTAAACAGAAAGATTATGGGTTTTGTCCTCCATTGGGACGAAATATGTTGGCCAATTTCAGACCAGAGAGCTGTCCTAGAACAGAGACAGAGATACATTTAAACAACATAGGTGCAGATACTTATCAGTCATCGGGAGAGGAACATCTATCATCAGGGTCATTCCGAGGAGGGTCTGTGGCAAAGTTATGACGTTCTGTCGAAGGGACCCTCTGTGCCAAAGGTCTCCATTCGTTTGCAGATGGTCTCAGAGCTTAGGATGAGGAGCTTAACTGTATTGCTTCCTTGGGTGTGGGGGTTACCCTCCGAGTAGTATGACCATTATCAGACAACCATTCTTTTAGCAGTTGTTATCCCTTGGAGGGGGAATCCGCTATGAAGAGGCAGCCTTCCTTATGAACCAGTAGCTTGGGGGGGTATCCCCATCTGTATTTGATTCCTCGTTGTCTAAGCTGCTTTGTTATGTCACGGAAGGTACTACGCTTTTGTATAGTAAATTTTGACATATCCGGGAAGGTCTGGATATTGAGAAATTTTTCCGGTAAGGTGGGGTTTAGAAACATTGCCTTCAGAATCTGCTCCTTATATGTAAAGAAGTGGAATCTAGCAATAGTGTTCCGTGGCTTCTCAGGTGGAACATTTCTCTCTTTAGGGAGTCTATGTGCTCTGTTAAGTAAGACTTCATTCCGGTATTTAGGAGATTTTAAAAAGTTGCAAAGCTCAGTAAGAAACGCCTCTAGATCTGACTGGGAGACATCTTCAGGTATTCCCCTGAATCGCAAGTTGTTTTGTTGTGATCAGTCCTCCATGTCGGCCATTTTTGCCTCCATGGAGTCAATCATGTCCACCAGCACATGGGAGTGATTATTGAGGTTCTATAGCGGACGTCCTCCTGCTTTCTCTCCAATTTCTATTCTCTCACTTATTGCCCCTATATCTTTTCTTAGCTCGGCTTACGACCCCTTAATAGTCTTAGTTAGAGACTCCTGGAGGTAACTGAGTCTCAGTGTCAGGGTGGTGACTATATCTGTGGCCATAGCTTCCACAAGGTCTGCAGGGGATTGAGAATCCTGGTCAGCGCAAATGTCTCTAGTATCAGAAGCCATAAGAGAGTCCCTCTTAGCTCTTATTTGTGTATCCCCCATTGCCTTAGCCTTAAATTGGTCTGCAACTGACTTCTTATAATCTGAGGCACCTGTTATTTTCTTTCTTGCCCCTTGCGGCATAGTGGTGCAGGAATAATAGTGTTACAGGCACTATCAGCACCTCTACCCACCAATAGTCCAGTAAAAAAGATGAGCCCACACTTTGGGATACTTATGTCTCCTATGTTATGCTTTACATGTTCTATATATAGGGATAGGATCCTTTAAGGCCCGGTGGCCTAGTGAGCCCACAAATTATTTATGCCCACATCCTGCACCGGTGAACACAGACCAAAAGAAGTATCTAGTCTGGCCGTCCAGATCCGTCTATGGCTTTAAACTTTGAGATTCAAAGACCAGCTAGAGAGGCTGAATGGCATACAGGTAGATATAAAATGGCGGCCGGTGCAGCTCACAGATTAAACTGCGTCACACTTCCTGACTGATAATGCAACTAAAGTTTGAGCTATGTACCCGAGTAGGTAGTGTGTGTCTCACCAGTTGGATGGTCCTGATGTGTGCAATCCTTGATGCGGGTAAAAAGTCAGCTGCTGACGTTAATTCTCCTGTCTCCAATCCAGCCAGTATTATTGCTGTCAACCTGCTGGTTAGCGACCCAAAATTAGGATCGCGAGTGTCCTAACTGTCCACAAGTGCAGGCCGGGTAAGTGTGCAGGTGTCCGCTTTCCCTGCTCTATATAACACTAATAATACTAGCCTTAGGTTGTGTAGATCCACAGAGCTCCGGATCTTGGCTAGCTCTGCCCCCCCCCCCCCCCCATTCCTGATATTTTATGGCTAGATTGAATTCAGCACAATCATTGAGAAGTTGGCAAGGGAGAACTCCAAAGCACAGCTGTACTACATGCATATTGTTCATCTACATCCTTCTGCAGATCTTGTTGAATGTTGTTTATTGTTTGGAAATTTGTGTATTCAAATTTAATAATTGACTCATTAGTACCTTTGTATTTTTATGTTAAGGTTTTGTTGTGTATAACAATCTATTTTTCAATATCAGAGAAAACATGATCTGCCTTTTTTAATCAAAGTGATCACAATCTCTTAGAGCCAGACACAGCTGCGATTTATAACTGCAACAAGATGTATTTACCATTTTCTCACAATGGCACCCTGAACAACAAATAAAAGCTGTCAATCACAGAAAACTGAGAGGTTATTTGGGTTTAACAGAAGGAACACTTCATCAGATTTATACCTTGAGCAACAGATTATATATAAATGTGGAGAGAGTATCTTCTTTTCCATGTGCATGCGATATTCAATTAAAAAATAATATAGAAAATGTTCCAAAATATATACGTACACTTTACACTAGGGGGACGATTTTGCAAAGCTTCAACTGTGAATGTGCTAGAATTCCACATCAAATTAGACGCCAAGTTGATCTGCCGTAGTTAACAGAGCGTCAATATGGAAATGTTCAACATAATATACGCCCCCGCAAGACCAATCTGATGCAAATCGATGCTTGCATTATTCAAGCATAATACTGATCATCCGCCTTCACATTTGAATCTATTTGAGCGTAATACTGATGATCCGCTTTCACATTTGACTTTATTTGACCCTCTTACCAATTTATCAAACATTCAACACGTACGCTCACGTCTATTCCTTCACAGCGTACCTATCGTTCAAACTGCCACCTCTGAGGGCGTGAATTCCATAGAAATCAAGCATAAGAGTGCCAAGAGTATTTTTCCAAAGGATTGGTCTATATCCTTTGAGTGAAATGGATTAACTCCTTTCACTAGTAGATGCTGTCAAACATATTGGGATAAAAGAGAACAAAAGAGATATTACATAATATATTAAGATTAGCAAAGAAAATAATATTTGTTAATAATTGTTTTTGCGTCATGTTAAACGCATGGTACAACTACTCCAGGAGAAGATGTTCATAGTTGAAAAGCAAATACAAAAATAAATTTTAGAACATTTCTGCTCTTTCTTCCATGGAATACTCCAACTTCTAATAACCACCAAAAATGTCAATTATCGACCATGTTTTATTAGGAAATGCATAATAACATGATTAATTAAATAACCAAATCAAAAGTTAACATATGTGTTCTACTCTCAATAACGAATCAAATTAGTCAATACGACACAGGGAATATGTATAAGGGTATATAGTGACTTTCGACAACGCAAAAAACAGTGTTATAAGGATATCAAATCAATTGTCAAAAACAGTAAGTGACATTTTTTAGATTGCTTACTATAATTGCAAAGACATACAATGTCTGTCACTTTCACTTCATGAACAATTGGTTGTCACATGAACATAACCAAAAAAGATCAGACAATTTAATATTCAGAAAATACATACGGCTAGATTACGAGTTTTGCGTTATGAGGGGTGCGGTGCTAACTTGTACATTATTGTCACCGCTCACTTACCTACAGCACTGGTATTACAGGTTTTCAGAAACCTGGCGTTATCAGGCAAGAAGTGAGCGTAGAGCAAAATTGAGCTCCCTACCGCACTCCAATACCAATGCTTAAGTCAGCGGTGAGCTGGTTATACGTGCTCATGCACAATTTCCCCATAGACATCAATGGGGACAGCCAGCTGAGAAAAAGTCTAACACCTGCAAAAAAGCAGCGTAAAGCTCCGTAACACAGCCCCATTGATTCCTATGGGGAAACACATTTTATGTTTAAAAAAATGTTCCAATCAGCCAATAGAATGCAAGCTCAATCCTATTGGCTGATTGAATCAGCCAATAGGATAGCAGCTCATTCCTATTGGCTGATTGCATCAGCCAATAAGATTTTTTCATTTAGATAATTGTATTTAATTTAGGTAATTTATTTAATTGTAGTGTAAGGTTAGGCTTTATTGTAAGGCAGGTCAGGTTTTATTTTACAGGTAAATTTGTATTTATTTAAGCTAGGTAGTTAGTAAATAATTAATAACTATTTAGTAACTATTCTACCTAGTTAAAATAAATACAAACTTGCCTCTAAAATAAAAATAAAACCTAAGCTAGCTACAATGTAACTATTAGTTATATTGTAGCTAGCTTAGGGTTTATTTTACAGGTAAGTATTTAGTTTTAAATAGGAATTATTTAGTTATTAATAGTAGGTTTTATTTAGATTTATTTTAATTATATTTAAGTTAGGGGGTGTTAGGGTTAGGGTTAGACTTAGGTTTAGGGGTTAATAAATTTAGTATAGTGGCAGCGACATTAGGGGTGGAAGATTAGGGGTTAATAAATGTAGGTAGGTGGCGGCAATGTTAGGGGCGGCAGATTAGAGGTTAATAATATTTAACTAGTGTTTGCGAGGTGGGATTGCGACGGTTTAGGGGTTAATATGTTTATTATAGTGGTGGCGATGTCTGGAGAATCAGATTAGGGGTTAATAATTTTATTTTAGTGTTTGCGATGCGGGAGTGCCTCGCTTTAGGGGTTAATAGGTAGTTTATGGGTGTTAGTGTAGTTTTTAGCACTTTAGTTATGAGTTTATGTTACGGCGTTGTAACATAAAACTCATAACTACTGACTTTAGAATGTGTTACGAATCTTGGCAATATAGGGTGTACCGCTCACTTTTTGGCCTCCCAGACAGATTCGTAATACTGGCTCAAAGGAAGTCCCATTGAAAAAAGACTTTACGCAAATTGTATAAGTTAATTTGCGCTAAGGCCAAAAAAGTGTGTGGTGCCTCTAAACTCTGCTTTTTCACTCATACCGCAAAACTCGTAAATCTGGCCGATAATTAGTAAACATGTGTAAGAGTATTATAATCAAATAAAATCTGCAAATGATGTTTGATTCAATATAATCTTAAGAAGAAAGGGATAGTCTACATAAAATTAAACTGTCATGATTCAGATAAAGCAGCAATTATATCACCTCTATAATGTTTTCCTATTATCATTGTTTGATTCCTTCTCTTGAACTGTTTTAGAATTTAAAAGTTTAATCTAGGCCAGCCCATGATTTAACACCTGTGTAGTATTGGTCTTGAAATAGAGACTACAATCAGGAAACAATACACAGGTCTAGCACAAAAACTGGGCCAGCACTTGAACTTGCATTATTTTTGAATAAAAAGAAATTAAAACATAAATAATACATGTAAATATGTTTGAAAAACATTTCAGAAATAAAACATATATATAAATACACAAGTATGTGCAAAGAGAGAGGTACATATTCGAGCATAAAGAATCATATAAAATTTAGAATAAAAAGAAAGATAGAAGCTTTTTGCAAAAATATATCCACAGGTACATTTCTATGATATTTATTGTTTGCTCAGGTATAAATAGAGATATTTTAAAACCATCTCCGCTACATCGATGGTTCATATTTATCAAAGGTCCAATGCTATTTGCGTCGGACTTGACGTGCGTGTTTTTGACAGACTTGTTGATAAAGCCATCGAATGTAGATTCGCGCCAGTGATGTATGGCGAGCGTATAGTCCATCGTGAATGTGTTGAGATTGACGCTTTGATAAATTGGCCACTAGGACAATACCCACTGGTGCTTCATATACAAAATAAATTAAAATAATAAGATCTAACAGAGGGGTCAATTTATCATATATCGCTGTAGAGAATCAAGTCAGCCGAAATCGCTAAATGCTGACAACATACGCTGTCGGCATTTAACATTGCACAAGCATTTCTTGTGAAATGCTTGTGCAATGCCGCCTCTTGCATAATCAAAGCCAAATGGCCGCTAGCAGGGGGTGTCAATCATCCTGATCGGATCGGGATGATTGCAGTCTGCAACTTAAAAGGTGGCGGACAAGTTAAGGAGCAGCAGTCTTAGGTCCGCTGCTTTTTAATTTTAGTTTCCGACGAGACGGAAACTTGGGGCGGAGACAGCATCATCCGCTGCTTTTTAAATCCGGCGCAATGTATCAAATCTAATAATGTGGAGTAGTATTTGTAAATAAAAAAGAACAGAACATCGTCATAAAGACAAAATATATACAGTATATCTTTAAGAAAATAAGTACTTTAAAAGTGCTAAATGAAATAGATATATTGATGGTGATGGTTGTTAAAGGAATTTAAAATACTCTGTAATTACAATGCTTCTTGATTGGTGCAACTGTTATTCATTGACCAAGCTCTTCCACCACTTGACCTGTTTGCAGTAGCTTATCCAGAGTTGTTAATGTAGTAGACACTACCATTATCTAATCCCTCTGCTGAGCCATATTGAGACAGATATGTAACCCAAAATGCTAGGTTTTCAGTGCTCATACACATATATGTACATTTATTATTAAGTGAAATTAGAAATCTTTCTATGGAACTAATACAACACATTGATTGATTTTGAAAGTACATAAAACTGCAATAAGAAAATGTGCTAAGGTAGCATAGAATTTTATTTGCATCGCTTACCTACACCAATGTGTTTAATCCCTACATTGTGTCTTCTCCAGCTTAGCATATGTCTTCCCCAGCTTGGCAATAAACTGATGATCTTGAGCTGAACATGACTGGTGATTGGCATTTAAAGATACATGCTTCCCCTTGTTGTCTCAGCAGCAATTTTCTGCTGTGGACCTGTAAAGTACCAGACAAAAATGCTGTAGATGAAAGCGCACAGATGCCCCAAACACAGTGCTCCAGCTGGAACGAACCAATACATCCAAATCAACAACGCAAAGGTGAGTGGGTGTAACTAAAGTGGTAAATTATGTCAATGCAGCAGATAGTGTCTCCGTTCCAGACACAACAAAGTAACAGCACAGTTCTGTGCATTGTAACATAGATTCCCGGACCACATGAAGTAAAAATCCCAAGTTTATTGTGTCCAGTTAAAACCATAAAAATAGATCCAAATAACACACATAAAATAAAGTAAGCAGAGAAGACTTGGAATTACATGCATTGTGTCTTCTCCAGCTTGTCATATGTCTTTCCCGGCTTGGCAATAAACTGACGATCTTGAGTTTAACGTGACTGGCGATTGTCATTTAGATATATATGCTGCCCTTTGTTGGCTCAGCTGCGGTTTTCTGCTGTAGACCTGTAGAGTAGACTGGGGACAAAATGAATCATTCTGATTCAAAATTATTCAGTGCCACCCCTACCCTAGCGCAACCAATTGCATGAGAGCAGGGCTTGTCAATCAACCTGTTCGTATGAATCTGGGGTGATTTTCATCCGCAAATTCCCAGTTGACGAGAGCCTTTATGAAGCAGCAGTTTAAACAATTAAAATGATTTGTGTTTTTAATTATATATATATATATATATATATATATATATATATATATATATATATACCTGTTTATATTGATATATATATATATATATATATATATATATACATATATACAGTGCCAAGAAAAATGAGTGCATTTATATATACATTTATATACATTTATCTTAAAATCTAGTCTGATATTCATCTAAGTTACAGTAATAAACAAACACAATCAGCTTTAACTAATAATACACAAATTATTGTATCATTCAAATATTCACAGTATAGGTTTTGAAATCTCCTACAAACTAAGATATTAAGAATGGTTGATGGACATCTCATTTTCGGAGGAGACTTCAAAATGATACCACAGTTTGCCTTAGATAGTTTCAGACAGGGTAAAAACTGCTCTAAGACTAGCAGAGACAAACAAGAGAATAAACAGTTTAGGAAACCTTTTTGTTACCTGGGGGTCAGGGATATTTGGAGAGAACAAAATCCTGACATTAAAAGTTATACTTGTATGTAAAAAAATATCATTCTCTCTCCAGGATAAATATGTTTCTGATTAGTAATAGCTTAATAAATACAGGAGTAAACACACTGATTCCCCGCTTCTGCCTTTCGGATCATGCACCTATTATATTGGAAATCTCTCTTTTCTCCTTCAATTATTTCTTTCACTGTTTGCTTTTTCCTACCTATCTCTTTAATGACCTTAAATTTATAAATCATCTTGTTAAAAAAATGGGAGGATTTTTGTCTTTTCAATCAAGTACTAATAGTTAACCCCGAGTTTTTCTGGCAGACTGCTAAAGCAGTCTTTATGTGTAGTGTGATAGGAGCGCCTAAAAGGTGGATTCCTGCTGCTAAAAAAGTTCTTCCCTCAAAGAGAACTAAATGGTGGATAAGAAGAAAAAGTGGGGTTTATTTAGCAGCGCTAAAAAAAGCTAGGAAATGATGATACCAATCTAATTTATGTTTTATACAATCTTGTTTATTTAAAAATTCTTATAACACATAAAAACAACAGCAAATGCTATTCCTAATTAATAAAGGGACGTCTGCCTTATACAACACTTATAAAAACAGACTAGAACCATATATTGATAAACCCTAGAATTCCAGGTATAAAGGAATTAATTCTATACATAACATATGGCAAGCAACACATTTCTAAGATAAATGGTGAATTGAATATTAAAAGGCACAAATGTATCAATCCTAATATATTAAAAGCAAATAGATTCAGCGCTAATGTTCAAATTGATTCAACTGTAATTAGAAAGTGAGCGTAACGGCTTTGGTTCAACTGTGATTAGAAGTTGAGCGTAACAGCGTTACAGTTCTTCAGTAACAAATACCGTTATAAAGTTACACAGTTACTTTCCTTGGACATATAATTGGCTCAGGTGTGCTGGATAGTAAAAAAGGCAAAAAACAGCCGTTATTCTGATTTAGGAGCCAAAACAATTGTGGTTAATGGAAATGGTTAATTTAACATATGAATACCTTGATGTCTTTAAAGTTCAGTTTGCGTGTTTTAAAAACCGTAGTGCAAATTAGTGTAGAGGTACCTTAATCTTTCCTGGTTGCAACCGCTGATATTCTTCACTGTGAGGGATTCACAGACTGTTTGTTCCTGGTGCTTCTGATAAGTCACCTGACCTTCTCTTTGATTCAGAGGTCAGGGGTGATGATCCGTTCTGGTGATGTAGTTATCCTTTTTTTTGTTTTCCTTTCTTCTTATAGCCCAAATATTGTTTTCATCTGGGTTCCCTCAGACTTCTTAATGTATATTATCTAATAAAGGCACTTTAGAATTGAAATATATAAGTTGAATTGTGTGAATGCTAATAAAGCAGAAATGATAAGTTCTCTTCCTATGAAGTAACTAAATAACAACACAGAAACAATCATTACCAACTTAACTAAAGTCCACCTTTACATTGGAAGCCACACAGGTGTTGATAGAAATCAAAAGGAAATGAAGGAACCAATCAAAACACATTCATACCTTTAAAAAGCCAGAAGCTAGCAGGATAAGCATTCTTGATAAAGCCCAGAAGGGTGAAACGCGTTGAATGGGACCTGCTACACTCTACTAAACTTCATTTACTTCTGTCACAAAGCTGCGTGACCCTGCAACTTTAAACTTTTCTTCTGACCCTGCAAGTTAAAATCTACCTTTGGTAACTTCAGGGAATACAGTGTTACTGCTAAACACTGACCAAAGATTTCTTCAAACCTTAAGAAGTCTGAGGGAACCGAGATGAAAACAATATTTGGGCTATAAGAAGAAAGGAAAACAAAAAAAGGATAACTACATCACCAGAACGGATCATCACCCCTGACCTCTGAATCAAAGAGAAGGTCAGGTGACTTATCAGAAGCACCAGGAACAAACAGTCTGTGAATCCCTCACAGTGAAGAATATCAGCGGTTGCAACCAGGACAGATTAAGGTACCTCTACACTAATTTGCACTACGGTTTTTAAAACACGCAAACTGAACTTTAAAGACATCAAGGTATTCATATGTTAAATTAACCATTTCCATTAACCACGATTGTTTTTGCTCCTAAATCAGAATAACGGCTGTTTTTTGCCTTTTTTACTATCCAGCACACCTGAGCCAATTATATGTCCAAGGAAAGTAACTGTGTAACTTTATAACGGTATTTGTTACTGAAGAACTGTAAAGCTGTTACGCTCAACTTCTAATCACAGTTGAACCAAAGCCGGTACGCTCACCTTCTAATTACAGTTGAATCAATTTGAACATTAGCGCTGAATCTATTTGCTTTTAATATATTAGGATTGATACATTTGTGCCTTTTAATATTCAATTCGCCATTTATCTTAGAAATTTGTTGCTTCCTTTATACCTGGAATTCTAGGGTTTATCAATATATGGTTCTAGTCTGTTTTTATAAGTGTTGTATAAGGGAGACGTCCCTTTATTAATTAGGAATAGCATTTGCTGTTGTTTTTATGTGTTATAAGAATTTTTAAATAAACAAGATTGCATAAAACATAAATTAGATTGGTATCATCATTTCCTAGCTTGTTTTAGCGCTGCTAAATAAACCCCATTTTTTGCTAAAGCAGTCTTGACAGGAGATATTATATCTTTCATAATCTATCTGAAGAAGAGGCTGCGGAAGAGAGAGAAATAAACTATAAATTGTTTAGTTAATACATACAATGCTTATCTTTTAAATTCCTCTAGTGAAAATTGGGTCAAATACCTGAATGCCAAGAAAGAACGATATACTTTACCTCTTAACTCTACAACGTTGATTGAATTAAAAATGCAGACTAAATATTATAGATACAGTAACAAGTCGGGCAAACTTTTGGCTAGGATCATTAAAAATTCCTCTAGCTCACAAGGTATTGAAGTGATTCAAGTAAATAATAAGATTCACAAAGACTCTAAACAGATACTATCTTTTTTTACCTCATACTACTCGGATTTGTATTCATACAAAGAGCCTAATCTAGACTATAAAACAGAATTTTTGGACAGTATGCTGAGTTGTCCAGAACATTTATTACATGTTATTAATGCCCCTATTACTGACAAAGAAATTGTGGACAGCATGGACTCTATATCTTTTCATAATACTCCAGGACCAGACCTACTCCCCAATGAATTCTATAAATTGCTAAAACCTAATATTATTCCTTATCTTAAAAATTTGTTTAATTGCTATTTTATAAAAAAAAAATCACTATGTTCGGATGCCTTCTCTGCATCCTGGACTACTTTGATCTTAAAGAAAGGTAAAAATCCTCTGGAAATAGGTTCCTATAGACCAATAGCTTTATTAAACTCTGATTATAAAATTGTAACTAATGCTAGCAGATTGCAGAGCACTTTAAACCAAATAATCCACTTTGATCAGGTTGATTTTTCTTAAAGGCAGGAATGCTTCTACTAAGATTAGAGAATTATTTCTTACAATAAATTATTTTCTGTCAAAAGAAACTATGTCTACTGCCTCATTTAAAAGTTATGAGGATATGGCTGTAGTGTCACTGGATGCAGAGAAGGTGTTTGACTCGGTGCAACATGATCAGATATTTTTTCTTTGTAGGAATTTGGTCTACAAGGGCTCTTCTCTAATTTTGTAAAGAATATTTATAATACTTCTAAGACAGCTTTATTAATTAATGGCCAGCTGACAGAGAATATAACTCTTAAGCAAGGGACCAGGCAGGGCTGTCCACTTTCACCTCTTTTATTTATTATAGCCATAGAATCTTTAGCGTTAGCTTTTCGTCAGAGAGTCGAAGGTATTAAAATTTGCAAAAAAGAAGTTAAGGTTGCCCTCTATGCTTATGATCTTCTAGTTTATATTTCTAACCTTTCAAGGAACATTCCGCTACTTCTATGTGAGGTGGAATTGTTTAGTTCTTTCTCTGGTTATAAAGTAAACACATTAAAATCAGATTTTTTTTTGGCTCAAGAAACATCAGCTCTCTAGTGTAGCTATACCATTTAAAGTTGCTACACACTTATTTTACATAACTTGGTATCAAGATTTCACGAGATCTGGGTACTTGGTACACTCTTAATATTACAAAAATACTTTTGAAGGTTAAAGAAGATCTGCTTCGTTGGCACAATTTGCCACTAAATATCTCAGGAAAGGTTGCTTTGTTTAAAATTATTTCTTTCCCTAAAATTCTCTATATAATTCAGAATATCCCTATAATTATTAAAAAACAAAATCGCCATAATTTTTACTCTTCATTATCATATTTTATATGGCAAGGGATTTGCTTTGAAAATATTATTTTTGGGAAAAGAATATGGTGTTCTGGCGCTGCCTGACCTGGAACTTTATAGTTTAATTTATTTGGTGAAATTTGTTGTAGGTTGGCTTGGGGCTTCAAATTACTTCTCACAGTTAGATCTTGAAGAAAATGTTCTATACCCATACTCACCTATAGCCCTTCTCCACTGTAATCTTAAAACCATTCCCAGATCAGTCAAAAATCTAGCCTCTATATATAATTTATTGCTTGCTTGGCAGAAGATAGTTGCAAAGTTGAGTCTTAATCATGCGATCTCTAATTATCAGATTACCACGGGGAACCCTGAATTTACTCCAGGAATCCAAGTGAAGATATTTGATAAATTGGCCAGTTTGGGACTTCTTAAGTTGGTAAAATTTGTAGATCTTAATGTGCATGTAGTTAAATCTTTTTCTGCTAAGAAAGAACAGTATCTTCTAGATAATAAGGATTTTTTTTTTTACCTATCTTCAGATTAGACACAACATTTCCAATATAATTACCCTATATGGATGGAATTGTAGCTGGGCAAAATTAGACTTCTAGATTAAATTAGTTAAACATGGCCTCATCTCTATCTCTCCTTGGTACAGATTGTTAGCGGGAAACAGAGGAGAAGATAATTTAGCCTACATTTTCATTAAATGGCAACCTTTACTTGCAAATCTCTTTACTTATTACATAAAATATTCTATTAATAGGGTATGTGAAACCACATTATCTGCTTCCTGGAGAGAATTTCATCTTAAACTTTATCTATGACATATTATTCTCCACATAAGGGTTATAAGAGCTGACTTAATTCATATGTTATGGGATTGTCTGAAAATAAAGAAACTGTGGCTAAAAGTAGAATACTAGATTAATACGGTTCTCAAAATAGCTCCTTTTACTTTTTTCAAGCATAATATAGTCCTCCTCTTTCCTTATAATATTGCCCTGCCCAATAATAAACTTATCAACTCTTGCATTTTGTGTATAAGAAGCCTTATCTTCCATAAGTGGAAAGATAAGAAAGACAATACCTAAATTCACAGAAATTATGAGTTATATTAAAAAGCAATGAATAATTGAACAGAGAGATACAGATACTAACGTAGATTTACAAGTGCGCTCGTTTTTTGGGAAATGGTCAATCTTCATTAAATCAATTTCTAAGGAAGAACAGGACATCATGATTTTTCCATTTAGAAATACAGACACAGGGGCCTATTTATCAAATGTCTGTCTAACATGATCCTCTCCGCATTTAGTATTGCACCAGCAGTTCTGGTGTACTGCTGGTGCAACACCGCCCCCTGCAGATTCGTGGCCAATCGGCCACTAGCAGGGGGTGTCAATCAACCTGATCGTATTCAGGAGGACAGGTTATAGAGCAGCAGTCTTTAGATTGCTGCTTCATAACTTGTGTTTCTGGCGAGCCTGAAGGTTCGCTAGAAACACGGGGCTTCAAGCTCCATACGGAGCTTGATAAATATGCCCCCAAGTCTTATTGGAAATATGGTAGGTTCCATGGATGGTACCCTGCGGAGGAGAGAGAGGGGAGGATTAATTAGTATTGGACTAGTATGATCCTATAATAATTACTTTTTTTTTTCTTCTTGTCTTGTCTTGTTTTGTTTTGCTCTGTTTTGCTATGTTTTGTGATACTACCACATTTTGTTGACAACGCTGTGCTTATAAATATATTTTCTAATTAATAATGGGGAAATTTCTAGCAGTGGAAATTGGTCTTTGTATTATAATTATTATCTGACAATGTGGCATCCTTTTGTATTTTATTTTTTACGTAAAATATAAAACCCCAACAATGTGTATGTTAAAAGGAAATGATAATTATTCTAGTTCAACTGAAAATGAATTTGGCACATTTTTATATGCTTTATATTTCTCTAATGTGCCCTGCGTAGCAGCAATTTATTTCTTTTTTTTTCTCCTCTCCTCTTTTTGTACACACGGTTGGTCTTAAATAAAGATTTAAAAAAAAAAAATAACAAAGTAACAGCACAGTTCTGTGCATTGTAACATAGATTCCGGGACCACATGAAGTAAAAATCCAAAGTTTATTGTGTCCAGTTAAAACCACAAAAATAGATCCAAATAACACACATAAAATAAAGTAAGCAGAGAAGACGTGGAATCACACGCATTGTGTCTTCTCCAGCTTTTCATATGTCTTCCGCAGCTTGGCAATAAACTGACGATCTTGAGTTGAACATGACTGGCGATTGTCATTTAGATATATATGCTGCCCTTTGTTGGCTCAGCTGCGGTTTTCTGCTGTGGACCTGTAGAGTAGACTGGGGGCAAAATGAATCATTCTGATTCAAAATTAATCAGTGCCACCCCTACCCTAGCGCAACCAATTGCATGAAAGCAGGGCTTGTCAATCAACCTGTTTGTATGAATCTGGGGTGATTTTCTTCCACCAATTCCCAGTTGGCGAGAGCCTTGAAGCAGCAGTTTAAACAATTAAAATGATTTGTGTTTTTAATTATATATCTAACTATATATATATATATATATATATATATATATATATATATATATATATATATATACCTTTTTATATATATATATATATATATATATATATATATATATATATATATATATATATATATATATATATATATATATATATAGTGCCAAGAAAAGTATGTGAACCCTTTAGAAATGAGTGCATTTATGTATACATTTATCTTAAAATCTAGTTTGATATTAATCTAAGTTACAGCAATAAACAAACACAATCAGCTTTAACTAATAACACACACATTATTGTATTATTCTTGTACATATTGAATATATCATTAAAATATTCACAGTATAAGTTGGAAAAAGTATGTGAAACCCTAGGCTAATGGCATCAACAAAAACGTATTAGATTTAGAAATTGGCAAACCTGGTGTCCAATTAATGAAACAGTATTGGAGATGTGGGTTAGAGCTACTTTGACTTATAAAAAGCACTCAAACATTTTGAGTTTGATATTCACAAAATGCATTTGTTGATGTGAATCATGCCTTGGAAAAAAGAGATCTCAGTAGACCTATTGCATTGCATAAAGCTGGAAAGGGTTACAATGTTATCTCAAAGAGCTTATATATTCATCTGTGCACTGTTAGACAATATGGCTATAAAAGGAGACGATTTATGATTTCATGATTTGATTTATGATTTCATGATTTGGGGCTGCTTTGCTGCTTTGGGGCCCTTTGGGGCCCTTGCTGAATGGCACTTGTTCCCCTTGTTTCCATACGAGCCTTCAGGCTCGCCGGAAACAGCAGTCATGAAGCAGCGGTCTATAGACTGCTGCGCCATAACTTTTCCGCTGCCTCTAAGGCTGCTGTCTTCAATCTTCCTGATCGATTGGCCACGAATCTGCAGGGGGTGGCATTGCAGAAGCAGTTCTGGTGAACTGCTTGTGCGATGATAAATGCTGACAGCGTATGCTGTCGACATTCAGCAATGTCTGTCGGACATGATACGCTACAGCATATCATGTAAGACAGATATTGGTAAATCTACCCCTGAATCTGAGCTGAAGCAGTTCTGTAAGGAAAATAGGTCCACAATTATTCTAGCACGTTGTGCAGGTCTATTCCTCAGCTACCAGAAATGCTTGGTTAAGGTTATTACAGTAAAGGAGGATCAACTAGCTATTAAATCTAATTGTTCACTTACTTTTTCCATAGCACTGGGAATGTTTAATGGGATGTGTTCAATAAAGACATGAAAGATTATAATTGTTTGTGTGTTGTTACTTTAAGCACATTGAGGCCGATTTATCAAGTGCCGAATGGCCCCTGATTCCCCCTATTTCCGTGCAAGCCTTCAGGCTCGCCGGAAACAGCAGTTATGAAGCAGCGGTCTTAAGACCACTGCTCCATACCTGGTCTGCCGCTTCTGAGGCTGCGGTCTGCAATCCACCCAATCCTATACGATTGGGTTAATTGACACCCTTTGCTAGTGGCCAATTGGCCCTAAATCTGTGGAGGGTGGCATTGCAAAAGCGGTTCACCAGAACTGCTTGTGCAATGTTAAATGTTGACAGCGTATGCTGTGGGCATTTAGCGATGTCTGACGGACATGATACGCTGCAGCGTATCATGTCGGACAGACTATGATAAATCAGCCCCAATGTGTTTGTCTATATTTGTGACTTTGATGAAGGTGAGATGACATTTTATGACCAATTCATGCAGAAAACCAACTTATTTTTGCCATTGTATACTGTGTGTGTATATATATATATATATATATATATATATATATATATATATATACATATACATATACATATATATATATATATATATATATATATACTGTAAATATATATATATATATATATATATATATATATACAGTATCTCACAAAAGTGAGTACACCCCTCACATTTTGTAATGCTACAATGTAAAGTAGTGAGTGTACAGCCTGTATAACAGTGTAAATTTGCTGTCCCCTCAAAATAACTCAACACACAGCCATTAATGTCTAAACTGTTGGCAACAAAAGTGAGTACACCCCTAAGTGGAAATGTCCAAATTGGGTCCAAAGTGTCAATATTTTGTGTTGCCACCATTATTTTCCAGCACTGCCTTAACCCTCTTGGGCATGGAGTTCACCAGAGCTTCACAGGTTGCCACTGGAATCCTCTTCCACTCCTCCGTGACAACATCACAGAGCTAATGGTTGTTAGAGACCTTGCGCTTCCCCACCTTCCATTTGAGGATGCCCCACAGATGCTCAATAGGGTTTAGGTCTGGAGACATGCTTTACCAGCCCATTGCCTTTACTCTCAGCTTCTTTAGCAAGGCAGTGGTCATCTTGGAGGTGTGTTTGGGGTTGTTATCATGTTGGAATACTGCCCTGCGACCCAGTCTCCAAAGAGATTATTTCACAGTACATGTTGGTATTCATGGTTCCCTGAATGAACTGTAGCTCCCCAGTGCCGGCAGCACATATGCAGGCCCAGATCATGACACTCCCACCACCATGTTTGACTGTAGGCAAGACACACTTGTCTTTGTACTCCGTCCTCACCTGGTTGCCGCGACACACGCTTGACACCATCTGAACCAAATAAGTTTATCTTGGTCTCATCGGGCCACAGGACATGGTTCCAGTAATCCATGTCCTTAGTCTGCTTGTCTTCAGCAAACTGTTCGCGGGCTTTCTTGTGCATCATCTTTAGAAGAGGCTTCCTTCTGGGATGACAGCCATACAGACCAATTTGATGCAGTGTGCGGCGTATGGTCTGAACACTAACAGGCTGACCCCCCCACCCCTTCAACCTCTGCAGCAATGCTGGCAGCACTCATATTTCTATTTCCCAAAGACAACCTCTGGATATGACGCTCAGCACGTGCACTCAACTTCTTTGGTCAACCATGGCGAGGCCTGTTCTGAGTGGAACCTGTCCTGTTAAACGGTTGTATGGTCTTGCCCACCATGCTGCATCTCAGTTTCAGGGTCTTGGCAATCTTCTTATAGCCTAGGCTATCTTTATGTAGAGTAACAATTCTTTTTTTCAGATCCTCAGAGAGTTCTTTGCCATGAAGTGCCATGTTGAACTTCCAGTGACCAGTATGAGGGAGTGTGAGAGCGATAACACCAAATTTAACACACTTGCTCCCCACTCACACCTGAGACCTTGTAACACTAACGAGTCACATGACACCCGGGGAGGGAAAATAGCTTATTGGGCCCAATTTAGACATTTCCACTTAGGCATGTACTCACTTTTGTTGCCAACGGTTTAGACATTAATGGCTGTGTGTTGAGTTATTTTGAGGGGACAGCAAATTTACACTGTTATACAGGCTGTACACTTTCTACTTTACATTGTAGCAAAGTGTCCTTTCTTCAGTGTTGTCACGTGAAAAGATATAATAAAATTTTAACAAAAATGTGAGGGGTGTACTCACTCTTGTGAGATACTGTATAAATATATATTGAAGTCTATAGAGAGAAGTTAACGTATTCAGTCCTAAAGTTAGCGCACATAAGGTTTTGCTTGCAAGCTAACTTTTTGCTTTTAATTTATAATACTAGCACTAACTCTCCAGCGTTAAAGGTTTACTTTCACAGTGTTAGTACGTGAGCAAAAGAATCCAATATAGCGACACTTGTAATCTGGACCACAGTGAACAAATAGTAATAGTTCATTATTCAACTGAGCTGGTATTTTAGGGGGCCGATTTATTATAGTGCAAGCGGAAATCGATAAATGCCAACAGAATATGCTGTCAGCATTTATCATTGCTCGTGCAATGCCGCCCCCCTGTACATTCGCGGCCGATCGGCCGCTAACATAGGATCATGTCAATCAACCCGATCATATTCCGATTGGGCTGATTGCTGTCTGCCGCCTCAGAGGTGGTGGACGAGTTACGACCGCTGCTTCTTAATTTCCAGAAGCAACATTTGCTGCTTCATAAATTGACCCCTAGGTGTTATCCCTGTACACAATAATTGCATACGAGAGAAAATTGTTGGTCTATTTTAAATAAACGTATCCTTTAATCAGATGAATTCTACGTTTCTCCAAGACTAGTAAAGTTGCTATATCTTGATTATTTTACATTTTCCAAAACACTTTCACAAACAAAAGAAAACAGTCAAGGAAAGCAGAGATAATAAAAAAAGCAATAATGGCTATGTTTCATGAAAGTTTTATGCTTAGAAACAGGCTAGGGGGAAATTGTGCTTTCATAGAAAACTATACAAGATTAGACCACAGGAAATACAAAGAAAATGCATATAATATTTATAAGGTAGCAAAAAAACGTATTAATGAAATAAAATCCCTCTGCACAAATATTAGTCTTAGTCATTTATTTTTTCACTTATTCTTTAGATAAGTTAAACTTTATATGCATTTTATGTGAAACATTTGATGGCTTGAATATAAACATTTGATGGCATATATATCTATAAAAAATAAGCATACCCAAATATAAGAACCTATAATTTAAGTACATTACTATATTACAAGTGGAGCGCTATTTTAACGTGCGCCCCTAAAGGAGCGAATTTGCCAGTTTAAGGGCGCATGTTAAATAATCAGCCATTACTTTGTGCTTAACTTGTAATGCTAGTGCACATTTGCGTGCACTGTTATTATTGAGTGGAGCATAAATATTGTGCTAGCGAAAGCACAATTTTGCGCTCCACTAGTAATCTAGTAATTTGAACACAAAATGAGTCTTGGGATAGATTAAAAACCCTACGCAAAACCCACATGAAATATTAATATTTTACATTCCAATGTTCTTCACATAGAAGAATATGGTCTATTTATTAATAAATATATATCTATCTATCTAATGGAGTTTGATGCCCTTGTTTCCGCGCCGGAAACAGCATTTATGAAGCAGCGGTCTAAAGACTGCTGCTCCATAACTTGTCCACCTGCTCTGAGGCTGCGGACATCAATCTGCCTGATCCTATAAGATCGGGCTGATTGGCACCCCCTGCTATCGGCCGATTGGCCGCTAATCTACAGAGGGCGGCATTGCACAAGAAATTCACAAGAACTGCTTGTGCAATGATAAATGCCGACAGTATTTATGTATTTAAATGTATATAAATGTCTGTAAAAACATATATACTCATATAAAGAAAGATATATATACAGGCATACCTCAGATATATTTCGGGTTCAGTTCCAGACCACCGCAATAAATTAAATATCTCAAAACAATGAGAAACACAAAGGGCTAGATTACAAGAGGCTCGTTTTTTTTGTTTTTTGTTTTCTGAGTAAGTGAAAAACTCAGCTTGGATTTTAATTTTTGCACTTGCGATGTTGCATTTGTATTACAAGTTCCAAAGAAATATATTTTGCTCGTGCAAGTTTTCCACCATAGAGATCAATGGAGTAAAAAAAGTGGGAAAAAACCTTACACCCGAGATCGTGCAAACTCCATCGCCTTTTCACATTCCATATAGAAGTCAATGTAGAAAAAAAATTGTTAAAAAAACTAACACCCATCGCGTATACAACATAGCATATTTGCATTAGTAAATGTGAAATATTTACAGTAAATACATAGTTAAAATCTTTATTAAATATGAAAATCACATAAATATGTTTTATCATGTTTTCATCTACTTAATGGCAATAGGATATAATTGGTCACTCACTTGGTCTGATGAAGGGGTGATTGATTCCCGAAACGTTACTTTTTGATGTGCCAATAAAGCACCACTTTTGCACAAATTCAGAGAGTGCATGCCTTTTCCTTTTCTATGATTGTGCTTGCCTGCACCCTGGTAGCTGTTCTGTAGGTGGGAGTGCGCTCTATGTTTGATATATATATATATATATGTCTGTTTATGTGTATACATATATTAATGTTTTTGGGTCATTCCTGGGATTCAGTAATATTTAAATAAGGATTTTTTTTTTTTATATTTTAACTACATTTGCTTAAGTATCTAACTATCCCACATAATTAGACACAAATCAAACCTCTAACATATCATATTTTCCCACCTCAGGCAATAAAGCCATTATGTTATTTTCAATTTTTTTCAGATCTGGACAACTTTTATTCTTAACCCCGTAACAGACAAAATGGTGTTGGTTTAAAAAGGATTTTACACAAAACTTATTATAAAACAAGCATCTACCTACTGCCCATGTGTCCCTCATAACAAATTAATACTTACATATGTAACATTTATGATAATCTTCACATTTTTATCTATGTGCCTGTTGTCTCCATAATTTTGAGGGAAAAAAAATCATCAATTTAGATTTTTAACTAAAATCACAACTTAATTGTGTTAGCCCTTAACATGTCAGGTGGTATTCAGCAAGAAATGCTTTCTTTCTTAATTCCCTTCCCTATTTATTCCTCCAAAAATATTAATGTGACGGGTCTGAGAATAGTGTGACATGGTTGAGGACTGTAACAGGGTTGAAGGAACACATCACTTTCAATTTAAATTATTATGAAATTTCCCCCAAGACTTAACCAAAACACAGTATTCTATTGTAGGCAACCATGTAATAATGACATTAGTCGTATTTTGATTAATATGAACTTTATTTACCAAACTGCATAGAGTATTTAAAACACAGACATTATAGTCTTGGTAACTTTCAAATAATTAACCCCTTAAGGACTGGGCATTTCAGACAAAAACTTCCCCAAAAGACCAGAGCATTTTTGCCATCACTACATTTAAACATAAAAAGAGCCTTTTTTATATTTACCTATCAAAACTATATATATATATATATATATATATATTTAGTATACAACCTAAAGTATTGATTTAGGCCCATTTTGGTATATTTCATGCCACCATTTCACCGCCAAATGCAATCAAATAAATAAAAAAACGTTAACTTTTTCACAATTTTAGGTTTCTCACTGAAATTATTTACAAACAGCTTGTGCAATCATGGCACAAATAGTTGTAAATGCTTCTCTGGGATCCCCTTTGTTCAGAAATTGCAGACATATATGGCTTTGGCATTGCTTTTTTGTAATTAGAAGACCGCTAAATGCTTCTGCGCACCAAATTTATATTATGCCCAGCAGTAAAGGGGTTAATTAGGTAGCTTGTAGGGTTAATTTTAGCTTTAATGTAGAGATCAGCCTCCCACCTGACACATCCCACCCCCTGATCCCTCCCTGACCCCCCTCAAACAGCTCTCTTCCCTCCCCCACCTCACAATTGTCACTGCCATCTTAAGTACTGACAGAAAGTCTGCCTGTATGAATATAAAAGCATTTTTTGTTTTTATTTGTTTTTAAATATATTTGCTGCAGTGTAGGTGGCACCTAACCCCCCAACCTCCCAATCCCCCCTCTGCCTATTTTCCGCCATCTTAGGTACTGGCAGCTGTCTGCCAGTACCCAGTTTGCTGCAAATTTGGTCAATACTCTACCCTGCTCCCCTTCCCAGATCCCTTTCCGTTAATGGATCCCACACAGGATACTCCTCATTGCTCCTACTCCCTCCTTCCCCCTCAATGACACAGATATATATATATATATATATATATATATACTCCCTGTAGCATGGCCGAGTGGTCCCACCCACTGCGGCACCCTCTCTGCATCATTAAATCTGCAAATCTATTTTTGCAGTGCCCCACTCGTGGGGCATGCAGAAATAGCGCAATCTCGCTATTTTGAGTGAGATCACAGCAGAGAGAAGCCCAGGGGCATGACAACCAGCATTGTACAGGGAACGGCGCTGGTCATTAAGGGATTAAAACCACGCACATTACTAAACAGAACCTTTTACTCAATCGGTGTAGGTAAATTCACTAAATGATCCCTCTTTGCAGGAACAAAACTGCAACATATAAAAGTGCTATGTTAACACAAATATGAGTTAATACTCAAATTTTAAAATGGTAAAAGCCTGTTTTTATATCACTTCCACGGAGGTGTCTGTATTTTCTGCACTTTACACTCTAATCACAATTTGGAGATTCAGAGTCTTGATACTACTAACCGCTAACACCAAGACTGCTTGGAAGCAGCTGATCGTGTTAAGCCTTCATACTGGCTATTATCTTGAGAGTCTGGCCCAAATCCCTTTCAGAACCTCTACATGGTGAAATGTCACATGCTGCATAGCTGGAATCTTCTCAAGGACTTCATCAAATTGGTACCAGTGGATATCATCACAAGAAGGCTGAAAAAAATCTATTTGTTCCAGCACGATGCATACACTTGACTTGAACACTTGTTTCGTCTGTGTCAAGGATGATGCCTGGGTATAGGTCATCATCATATCTCAGTATGCACCACTCTCCACGAACATCTGAATTTCCCCATTTCTCCACTTGCATGAGTTGTGTGTTGTGTGCTGGTTACGTAGTGCTGTTTGTTTAAACATGTAAAGTTTAGGTCTTTCTTTGTTGAACAAAAGCAGCTTACATCACAACATATCAGCTCACCTGGAGCAATGGTGATGACCTGGTGTAGTCTCATTGAAGAGGGCACTGCTTTGATAGGCTTGGGCATAATCTCTACTGCCAGTTCAAGATCAGCACCTTCGACAAAAAACAGTTCCACTAAAGTGTTTGTTTGTCTGAGAGGTTCATACAGCTGCTTTGCATCTTGGATGTCATGGCCTTTAGCCACCAACCTATCTGCTGTTCTCTTTAATGCTCCTCCCACACTATCAGGGGCCCCTTTCCCATGGCTTGACTCATGTGTAGGGATGGACGACTGTGTTTATATGCGAATTTGAATGTTAGAACGAATATTTATGTAGAAATTCGATTTACATAATAGAATGTTGATAAGAATGAATATTCTTAAAAATTTGATTTTCGAATGTTATTTACAGTTTTCGAATGTCACATTCGAATTGGAATGTCACATTCGAACTCGAATGTTACATTCGAATATCACATTCGAATTCGAATATTACATTTATAAAACACAATTGTAGACTAGAAACACTATTTCGAATGTCACATACGAATCGAATATCACATTCGAATCGAATGTCACATTCAAATTCAAATATTACATTTATAAAACACAGTATTAGACTAGAAATACTATTTTGAATCGAATATCACATTTAAAACACAGTATTAGACTAGAAATACTATTTCAAATTCGAATGTGACATTCGAATTCGAATATTACATTTATTAAACACAGTTGTAGACTAGAAATACTATTTCAAATTTGAATGTCACATTCGAATTCGAATATTACATTTCAAAATTTAATTAATACATGGCTAAACATTCTATTATTCGAACGAATACTTACGAATTTTATTGAAAAATTCGAAAATTCAAAAATAGAATGTTAGAATGTTATATAAACATTCTAAATTTGATTCAAACAAATGAATGTATCAAAATTTGTTTTAAATTTTGAATTTTTAGAAACATTCACCCATCCCTACTCATGTGCCAGCTTTAAATCCATGTTTGTGGATTTCTGTAGTAAAAAGCAGAAAGTTTCCTTTCTGTTTATATTGTGTGCAAGGTCCATCACTAATAAAATGCAGGAGAGAAACTTGTGGATGAGTAGCATTAAGGTAGTCTAGCACTGGATCAAGATATTTCAATATAGCAGCAGCAGGAGGGTCTTTGTATCTAGAAGGGGAGACTGTGCTGAAGCATATGGGCCCTTGTTGCCCTACATGCATTACCCCAGTATGTAGAGTGGCCTGCTTATGTGAGGTCCCAAAGTGAACAGCTTGGATCTCTGATGCGTATTTACAGAAATAGTTCTCTGAAAAATCAATGTGGATCAATACCTCATCCATTGCCATGTTTTGTTTTTAGCTCACGATAGTAGACGTATTGCTGTTTGATATTGAACAGGTGCTTCTTAAACTTGTGAATGTTACATAAAATACTCTATTTATAACACAAAAATGGGTTTTCATGATTTCAGTAAGTATATATTTACTGAAACCATGCCTATTGCATATGTTTTAAATTTATTTATGTATAAATGTGGTTAATAAGTCAACCCTGTGACAAGTTTAAAGGGAAAGCCAACACCAGAATTTGTGTTGTTTAAATAGAATGATAATCCCTTTATTACCCATTCCCCAGTTTTGTATAACCAACACTGTTATAGAAATACCTCTGTGATAACCCTGTATCTATGTTTCTGCAAAATGCCCCCTTATTTCAGTTCTTTTGACAGACTTGCATTTTAGCCAATCAGTGCTCACTCCAGGGTAACTTCACGTGCATGAGCTCAATGTTATCTATAGGAAACACATGAACTAATGTCCTCTAGTGGTCAAAATGCATTCAGATTAGAGGCAGTCTTCAAGTTCTAAGAAATTAGCATATGAACCTCCTAGGTTTAGCTTTCAACTAAGAATACCAAGAGTACAAAGCCACATTGGAGAAAAAAGTAAATTGGAAAGTTGTTTAAAATTACATTCCCTATTTAAATCATGAAAGTTTTTTTTGGACTTAACTGTCCCTTTAAAACCCAAAAACAATGGTATACGTGACGGGGTTGAGTGTGACCGGGTTGTGTGTGATGGGGTTGTGTTTTTTTTTTGCTCAAAATAGCCACTGCTCCTCATGATGAGGTGTAAGAAAGAAAGACTACATGGCAGCAATGAAATAACTATATTTTATATATTTATTGATTCAAATAAAAATGTTAAAAGTGATTTTTCATCTTAATTTTATGTGATGGGGTTGAGTGGTTAAGCTTGTCAATACCCTCATTATCTATAATATGCCTCAAATATATTAATAAAAAGAAAGATATTGCTTACCTTCTTCTGAACCACACTGTAGAATAGAGCTGAATGATGTCACTTTCCGGCAACAATGTCACATATGGGTGGAGTTTTAATTATTATGGGGGGAGAATGGTTTGTGTGAGTTGAGTCCAGACTGAGGGACATAACTTTATAGCCTGTTTTTTATAAAATACCCTGCATTTATTATTAAGTTGATATTTCACAAGAAATAAACTCAAATAAATACATTGTTGCCAAAAATTATAGATGCTTAATTATTTTTTTTATAGTGCCTCAGGGACAAGAAAAAATGCTTGGTGTAAGATAAAAATAATAAATTCTTTATTATAATAATTATTTAAATGCAATAATTATTTTTATTTATTATAACGGACATACCAAGGTATTTTAATAAGCTTTTAACATTCCATTTTGGTGAACTACCACTTTAAAAACTCTGGGGGACTGAAATATTACCGAATCCCAGGAATGACCCTTTTATATATGTAGCTATGACTGTAAATACATACTGTATATACACATTTAAATACATTAACATATATGTACATACACACACACACACACACACATATATATATATATATATATATAACACACTTATGGTATCAGCGCTAAACAGGATATAATAGATACACCAATATCAATGTCTTAAACACTGTCCTCCTATATATTAAATACAGTCACTTCTTTTGTGGTTGAGTAAAAGAATCCAGGAGTCTCTTGCAGCCTATTTCATGATCAAAGTCAGAGGCGACCCAAGGGAAGTCTCAGTCGAATCTAGGGTAAACAGAAGAGGGGAAGGGCGCACAGAAAATCGGGATCTAGGTGTAGTATATCAAAATTCTACAAACTTAAGCTGAAATCACGCTAAATTTGCACTCACTTGGTTGAAGCTTAAACTGTATGAGGTATTGAAATGGCATGGAGGCTATTCATAGCCCTGAGAACCGTCTTTGCTGCCGTTTCACTGTTGTATCCCACTTTTGTTCATTCAGGACCAAGCTTTATGTCCCCACTCTTGTCAGCCTGTTTGTGGATTTTCTAATCCCACACTTCGTTTGTTTATGGGGGAAGTGGTAGGGGCCTTGAATTATGAAAACTTGTTAGGTTTACAAGACTGTAAGATACAGTAAACAGTTTATTTCAGTAACATAGCAAATAGTGTAGTCCAATCCAATACACACATGTGTATAAACACTCCATACAATATATATAAATAAAACAATAAAAAACTAAAAGCTCTTCTGTAGTATACTGGCATGAGACATTCCTTGCTGAGAACAGAAGATTAACCGCAATCAGCTGGTCATCTATGCTGCCAAAGTTACAGCGCGACCAATAGAGTCGCGAAACACGTCAGGCTCCGCCCCCTGACTCATACGACCAACTGATTGCGGTTACAAGGGGACGTTTTACATTAAGTTTACCACATTCAAAAATACATTTCTCTGTATTTATCTGTGCAGGGAATGAATACTGAGACACTTAGATCCCCAGGTTATACTTCCCAGGTAAAGCTCCCTTGGATATCACAAGGGGGTCCTAGGGCAAGTAGGGGTGTAGTGTTCCCAGTTCTATTTCCCCTTCCTATTATGGTGCTTGTTACTTCTTTGTCCGCTGTATTATGTCTGTAATCTTTGCCTAATTATGTCCTAGCTTGTTATCCATACATATATCTGTCCTAGTTTTACCCCTTTGGTCTAACTGGGGGGTCTAGGCGTACAGATGGGTTTAAGCTGTTCACTAGACATTTCCATTGGATGTTTGTTATTATAACAGTTTACTCATTTAGCGTTTACTATCACTGTGACCGGTCACTTTGTAGAATAGACTATTTATGTATGCCTATTATCTTTTTCTATATATACAGTATTTGTGTACATACAGTATATATTTTTTATGATATATCCATGGTGCATTAAAAGGTTTATGTTCCTCAGTGCGCTTAATGCCATTCTTAAAACTGCAACATAGAATTATCTAGATGGGTCATCAAATCTTAAGTAAAGTTAATAAATGTGCTAAAAGAGTGCTGTATTCCCTGTCTTTTCTTGACACATATACATATTCTGGTTAAATAATATTTCATTGTTTATAAAGGTTCTTCACCGTGGTCTCATATAGATATCATTATTGCTGATTTATCTGCTTTATGATAATTTTTCAGATTTGAATATTCAATATAGAGTGGTCTGCCTGGTTTCTTCTGTACCTGCTGTAGTAGTCTATTATCAAATTTTCATTTTTTCGAATTTTGCAATAAAATTTGAAAATACTCTTTCGAATAATAGAATGTTTAGCCATGTATTCATTCAATTTCAAAATGTAATATTCAAATTCAAATGTAACATTCGAATTTGAATGTAACATTCAAATTCAAAATAGTATTTCTAGTTTACAGCTGTGTTTAATAAATGTAATATTTGAATTTGAATGTTACATTCGAATTTGAATGTCACATTCAAATTTAAAATAGTATTTCTAGTCTAATACTGTGTTTTATAAATGTAATATTTTAATTTGAATGTGACATTCAAATTTGAATGTGAAATTCAACTTCGAAATAGTATTTCTAGACTAATGTGTTTTATAAATGTAATATTCGAATTCAAAAGGGACATTCAAATTTGAATGTCACATTCAAATTCAAAATAGTATTTCTAGTCTACAATTGTGTTTTATAAATGTAATATTTGAATTTGAATGTGACATTCAAATTCAAATTCAAAAGTGACATATGAAAACTCTAAATAACATTCGATAATAGAATTTTTAATAATATTCGTTCTTATCAACATTCTATTATGTAAATCGAATTTCTACAATAACATTAGTTCATACATTCAAATTTGAATATAAACACATTCGCCCTTTCCCTAATGTCTGCATGACTTGCTGTTTTATTTTGACAGATATATGTTGGCGAATTAGTCTCCAGATAAGTGCACTTATTACACTGAAAAAGACAGGTATGTGAAACTAGAAGCAAAAAACCCCCAATATAGTTTGAATTTCATTTTCTTCATCAGGGTCTTCCTGTTACATTTGCTCTTTTGCTCTCTACTACTTTGAGTCTTTATTCCGGAGAGCTTTGTTACTTTATATGGGTGGTAGCTCGTCATAAAAAGAACTAGAGCAATAAATATTAGGAAGCAATTTTTAACTTAAATGTTGCATGTTTAGGTGCATGGTTGATTCCTCTGTTCTTTCAATGGTATACAAACAAGGCTTAAGTTTTGCAACATTCTATTTTTTTTTTTTTTTTTAGTTCAGTCAGGGCTAGATTACATATGTAGCACTAATTTATTGTGCGCCCGTAAGCGAGCAAATTCCCCGTTTACAGGCAAATTCGACCGTTTACAGGCGCACCATAAATATTCAACCATTACAAGTGGCTGGTTATTGCTACCACAAGCTAAATATTCGAAAATATATTTTGTTTTTTTATTAAAATAAAAATTATAATTTTTAAAAAAAATAAAAAACGACTGCATTTAGCTGTTTTTGGGGGCTAAAGTTGGCGGGTGTGGGGTGCTATAAAAAAAACGATACTGAAAAGTGCCTTTACCTTGCGCTCTATGGGGAACTGTGTGTTCCCTGTAAATATATATGTTTATATACATATATATTTATGTGTTAATATATGTATAGAAATGATGAAGGGAAGTATGCTCAGTTTAAAGGTCCATTTATTAATCCATTTGTTTAAAAGATATTCCAAGGTGAAAAGCAAGTGTAGATGAGCGTAGCACCACAGGCTTAGGGGTTTCGGCTGGAAGCCATAATCATAGCCTAGGCTTCCAGCCAAAACGCGTAAGCCTTTGGTGCTACGCTCATCTACACTTGCTTTTCTCCTTGGAATATCTTTTAAACAAATGGTTTTAAACAAATGGATTAATACATGAACTTTTATACTAAGCATACTTCCCTTCATCATTTCTACCACTATTACCAGTTGGTGTGCTCTCTGCATGTTAGGATCTACTCTGTGGCTGCAAGCTCCGTCCAGCTCATATGTCCAGTCCCAGGAATCGTGACGTCATCAGTGTCATTCGAGTACACACACGTGGAATGCCTGCCATTGAGGGTGAGAGACTCCGATAGGCTCGGTGTGGGGATCTAAAGATCTTTGGAGGAAGTCTCTGCTCCCTAGTAAGGCTCCGTATGTGTTACCTGCTGCTTGCATGCAAAGAGGCGGTGTTGTGGGACTACAACAAGTTGTATGTGGTTCATAAGAACTAACTGTAGCGGTTTTCACACAGTGAAGTGAACAAGTGGATATTGTATTTTTGATCCTGGAGATATAAGACTAGTTCTATTTTCTCTCAATCATATTAATATGTGTATATACACATAACATATAAATATATATGTATATATACATATGCATTTATATTTACAATCTGCTGCCCATAGCTATGATACTTATACCATTCGCTACACTAGTTCTCATGCTATGGGAGCACCCTCAATTGAGTGCAACGCTTCCATGAAATGGAGCTAGCGTTCGCATTGCGGGCCTCTTGAAATACCAGCGCACAATTGCGCTCCACTCATAATCTGGCCCTAAATACATTTTGTGCATTATTAGGGCCACCATTTTTAAACTTATGTTCAATGCACATATCTGAAAAAAAATTGTTGCGCGTGTTCAAACACTTCATGGGACATTAAACACTCGATTTTTCGTTGCATAAATGTTTTGTAGATGATCCATTTATATAGCCCATACAGGTTTTTTCTTTTTTTTTTTTAAATGTATAGTTTTGCTTATTTTTAAATAACATTACTTTTATTTTCAGACTCCTAACCAAGCCCCAAAGTTTTAGGAGAGTACTGATGTATACCTACTCCAGCTTGCTCCTGTTTGTGTAAAGTGTCTTTCATATACAGACTAAGGGGGGGGGGGGTGTCTGTTATTTCCCACTTAAAGTGGGTGTTCCAGCTACCTTTTCAACAGAGCTAAATGGTTTTATACTGGAGTTTTATATCAGTATCTGTGCATATTATTCTTTATATTAGTGTCTATAACATGCAGTATTGGTGTATACTGTCCCTTTTAGCACTGAAAAGCAATAAAAAGGGAAATTCAACATGGCGGCACTCATGATTAGGCTGCCGATGGGGAAAATCTTAATATATACTATTTTTAAATAACATTGCTCTGATTTTCAGACTCCTAATCAAGCCCCAAAATTGTCGGAGAATACTGATGTATACCTACTCCAGCTTGATCCTGTTTGTGTAAAGTGTCTTTCATATACAGAGGAAGGGGGGAGAGTGTCTGTTATTTCCCAATCAAAGTGGGTGTTCCAGCTACCTTTTCAACAGAGCTAAACTGGGAGCTTCTAAGTAAATGTTTAAAAAATGTTTTAGGAGAATACTGATATACCTCCTCCAGCTTGCTCCTGTTTGTGTAAAGAGTATTTTCATATGCAGAGGAAGGGGGAGGGGGGAGTGTTTGTTATTTCCCACTTAAAGGGACAGTCAACACTAATAATCATTGAATCAATTACAAACTAATGTATAATTTAAATCTCAATGCAGCCTGCAATGCTTACCCATCTTTATGTGTTACCGTTGAAACATCTCACTGTTATTCGTCTTTTTTCAAATACAAATGGCCTCCAAACTCCTCCCCCTCTCTTCCTTCATTGAAATATTTTTTTATTTTTTTTTCATCCTGAGTCCGTGCACGATATTGAGCGTGACGTCAATATGCTGGTGAGTGTCGAATGCGCATGCGCAGTATCGCTATACTCAATGCTTGAAAGAGGAAATGCAGTGGAAAGTTTTAGGAAGTGCACCTATGAGAAAAAGCGCATGCGCAATTTATGGGCGCGCATGCGCTATCGGCAGCCACGTTCACATCAATTTTACAGTGGAGACGGATTTGATTGGCTGTGATCGAATTGAATACTATGATTGGAGAAGAAATGATGGGGAGGAGATTCACAGCCATTTTAAACGGTCACAATAAACTTTCAATTGCAGGATAAGTCGTGGAAGATGGAGTCTGAATTGTGAAGCAGTGATACGCTTCGTTTCGTATGGGGGCAATGAAATTCTTTAGGTAAAACTGTCCCTTTAAAGTGGGTGTTCCAGCTACCTTTTCAACAGAGCTAAACTGGGAGCTTCTAAGTACGTTTTTAAACGGTTTTATACTGGATTTTGTTAACAGTATCTGTGCATATTATTCTTTATAGTAGTGTCTATAACAAGCAGTATTGGTGTATACTGTCCCTTTCAGCACTGAAAAGCGATAAAAAGTAAAATTCAACATGACGGCACTCATGATTAGACTGGCAATGGGGAAAATCTTAATACTATAAATATAAAATGTATTTAGGGTCAGATTACGAGTGGAGTGCAAAATATCACTTATTCTAACATCCCAGACCTGCCCTAAAAACTGCTTAATGCAGTTATTATTTTAAATTTTTTTAAAATGCTACTCTTTTTATTTTAGAAACAACGCTACACTTAATTTTGGGGGAAATTAGGGGATAATTTAAAATTTATCCAGAAGTCAGACTACCATTACAAGTGGCTGGTTAATTTTTGGAGCACTAATTGCTACAGCAAGCTCGTGGTAGCATTAACCAGCCACTTGTAATGGCTTATTATTTATTGTGTGCCCATAAACCAGTGAATTGCAAGTTTACAGATGCGTGATAAATTAGGGCTCCACTTGTAATCCAACACTTGGGGGTAGATGTATCATATGTTGAGCTGACATGGTTTGCCACCTAAGAGGTGGCGGACAGGTTAAGGAGCAGCAGTCTTATGACAGCTGCTTCTTAACTTCCATTTCAGGTGCGCCTGAAACGATGGGCCTCCAAAGCAGCATCCACTGCTTAATTAATGGAGCCCTTATCATCTAAATCATGAAAGAAAAATGTTGGGTTTCATGTCCCTTTAACGAATCCTGTTGGATACCACTCTCTTGCATTGCGACCATTAATGACGATGATGATAATTAGTATTATTATTGCCATGAAAATTATACTTTATTGACCTGTAGCTGAATAGCTTCTTTTGCAGTGTCTTCCCTGCGACATCTGAAAGTATTGATCAGTGTTCCTTGTCCATAGCCGCACAAAATGTGTTGCTCTGAATCTCTTTCAGCAACTACGGGAAAAAAAGCCAGCATGTAAGGAACGGAAAAAAACACCTATCAGAATAAAACAAGTGAACTGCTATCATCTAGAATGTTTACCTATAAAAGAGATTGAACTGCATAGTCTGTACAGAGACTCAGGGAGAAAAGAGAGAAGTGCTATTAGGAAAGTTATGTTTGTAAATGTGGGGGTCATTGCAAACAATAAACCCTTTCTTGAGTGATATAGTGAGTTCTTTATTTGAGTGACCAAACTCCCTTTCCATTCCCTTTCAGTGAGCTGCTAAAGTACAATCTTTTTCTATATAGGGCTAGATTACAAGTGGAGTACTATCTTAATGTACACCCATAAAGGAGCAAATTTGCCTGTTTACGGGTGTACATTAAATAACCATTACAAGTGGCTGGTTAATGCTCCCGCAAGCGTGTGGTTTCACTTTGCGCTAAGCGCAATTAACCAGAGGTCAGACTTCTGGCTAAAAATTAAAAGTTGTCCCAATTACCCCGAAAATAAAGAGGAGAGGTCTGTACAATTAAAATTAAAGATGAGCATATTAGTCATAAGACAAATCTCTCAACATTTCAAAATCCAAAAGAGAGACAACCCCCCCACTGAGCAAAAGTGTGATATTTGGTGGGCAGGTGCAGGGATGGGGTCTGGGGAGTGGGCTCAACAAGGGGCAGAACATAACACACATGAAGTTTTTTAAAAAAAAAGTATAAGCACTAGGGGGGACGTTTTCAGGTTGCCTAGGTAAACACATCAAGCTTCCTTCTCCAGTCTGCTATATATACTGTTTATATATATATATATATATATATATATATATATATATATAGATAGATAGATAGATAGATAGATAGATAGATAGATAGATATATAGATATATATTTAGGTTATTTAGAATTATAACTATTAGATGTTAATATTAACATATATATGCGGATATAAACAAACCAACAGAGTACTATATTTAAATAATTAATATACTAACTATGATATATATTATATTTTTATAATAAAAAAATGTATTCAATGTCATATGTTTTAAAGTATTATTTTTTATGTTTCAATGTCTGTAATCTATGTAATCTCTGAAAATATTTATATATATAGAAAAAAATGTAATATTTTATATTACAAATTACAGTATGGCTGAATCATATACAATTGAAGAGAACAGGACACTTATAGACTTAGATGAGGACGAAATACATAACTTGGTAATTAATTAAAACATTTTTATCAATATTAATGTGTAATTATTAGAAAAATAAATTAATAATGTTAATCTCATTCTGATTTTTTTTATAATGGTACATTAAAGGTACAGTCAACACCAGAATTTTTGATGTTTATTAAAAGATAGATAATCCCTTAATTTACCATTCCCTAGTTTTGCATAAACAACATTGTTATATAAACACCTTTTTTACCTCTGTAAATACCTTGTATCTAAGCCTATGCAAACTACCCCCTTATTTCAATTTTTTTTGACAGACTTGCATTTTAGCCAAGCAGTGCTCACTTCAGGGTAACTTCATGTGCATTAGCTCAATTTTATCTATATGAAACACATCAACTAATGCCCTATAGTGGTCAAAATGCATTCTGATAAGAGGCAATCTTCAAGGTCTAAGAAATTATCATATGAACCTCCAAGAATTAGCTTTCAACCAAGAGAACCAAGAGAACAAAGCAAAATTAGTGAGAAAATTAAATTTTAAATTTGAATAAAATTTAATTCCATATATAAATCTTGAATGTTATTTTGTGCTTGACTGTACATGTTTTTGACTTATATGTTAAATTAATAGTATTAACTATTAAATTAATTAAAACAATTGGTTTATATAATTTTTTTTTTCTATTAAAATAGATGCATAATTTTATAGCGGAGAAAATCGCAGCACCTGTCCTTTATGATGTTTCTCAAACTAATTTGGGGATCCCATAAGCAATCCTTTGGAAATGGAAGCAATTTCACAGGCATCCTCAACTGATACGGAAAACAGTTCCGAAATGGACGAAGATTCTGAACGAATAAATTATTTAGCAAGAAAAAGAAAGTTCAGTGGCACTACCTATTAAGTTAGACTGCCTACACCCTCATTATATTCAGTAGCTCCTAGGCTATTAATTGGGGTACGTGGTGCTGTGTATTAATTTTCTGAACACGAACAAGCGAAGAGTTGAAGACCCTTCTCAGAATACACTCATAGCACTCCTAGTAGGCATATGTGACGTGAATTAAACTAGATATAACATGGACAACGAATGGTTAGAGAGATCTCATTGGATTAAATAAAATATAACTTTTAATTGTTAACACATAAAAACAGAGTTAAAATCTAGGGATGTGCAGGTTAAAATTGAAAAACTCGTAGTAGAGTGTTGAGATACTGAAATTAATACCTGATTGTAAGATTGTACCAGAGTAATGCTTTAGGTAACGATACCTGAATGTACATATTTCACATAGTGAATGAAAATGAACACTCTTACAGTGGAGTATTATTAAATGTCACCACAGTTAAAGATAAGGTGTACTCCTCTGATGTGCAATCGTGTGGCCCAATATAAATAGTGGTGTTCTTAGATTCTTGTATATTTCAGAAATGCTCATATATAGGATCAGAGCCCCTTCTGAATTATAAATGTATTCCTATGATAATATATGTTTATACAATCAGTGTGCTTGGTGCATACTTGGGTATCACGTTATCTGCTGGCAAGTATTAAATCAGATCACAAATAGTATTTATTTGAGTAGATATCTAATACATCCTTTGAATTAGTATATAATCTCAACGTATTGTTTTTAGAGTTATCCTGGGTGAAAAACCTTTTATTAACCACTTTAAGTGTAATATTGTGGTTTGTTACTATTCGTTTATCACTTGAAGAAAACCACCTTTTAATAAGTATTGAAGATTGGTCACTAAATGAGGGTCCACATATGTGGCTATTGGTTTGAAACAAGGATTTACTTAAATAGTTAGATATCAAATATTATAATGAAACATTCTGACTGGTGTGAATATTAGTATTGCTGCTGACTTAAGTGTCTAAGATTAGCAGCTATAGCAACATTGCTTTCCCACACCTGTGATAAGTTCTGATAGTATGCAATGCAATCAGAGCAGTCTAATATAGAATGACTTCCAAATCTTTGCTGATATATAATTCAGTTTCGGTTAGCTGTAATTCAGCGCAAACCGTTAGTATCTATATATAGGTAGGTGCAGGCAGAAAGGAGTTAGTGAGTATCAAGTGCATTACGTATCAGCGTTTCTATCTTTCAATATTGATTTCAATTCACTCCATATTTTGTCTGCCTACAGTTGGTGTTATAATTGCCGGCAGTCTTTCTAGATACTTGTAACTGAAAGTTTACCCCTAAATAGTCACCACCTGCGGATACCCTCCTAAGTAGTTGTGGCTCAAAGGCTATACACTGTTATGGCGACCAAACTAATATCGGTGGTTTATCAAGCACCCGGAGGCTCTAAACTGGGTCAAGGCTGAGTACATCATACACAGCTAAATGTAAGTTAAACGGTTCTGAACCGCCAAAAGTAATGAGTATCAGATTAATATTTCTACTACGAGTAAGCCCTAACAAACACAGGAGCTCCCTGACTCCTCACCAGTTCCCTAACATGTTTCGCCGTTCTCACGGCTTTCTCAAAGGGGGGTGTGTGCGCGCGTCGCGCTAACATTGGCTATTTATGTGTTCAGGAGGCTGATTCTCCTCCCACCTCGGTGACGTCACATATGACGTGAGGTTAGCGTGGATACCATATGACTGGTAATCATACTCTCGAGGGGTTCCATCACTGAACTTAGATATTGATAAGCTTGATACGTGATATTAACTTATATTGAAGAGGGAACTTATTGCTTCTTATAATAACTTATATAGTTGTACCTATTCCCAATAAATAAATGACATACCTCTGTGTGACTTTATTTTTATATTGTGCCACCAACCTAAATGTGATTGTTTATGCACTATGTGTTTGTAGTATGTGATCGATCAACTGTTATTATAGCAATGCCTAATCAACAGACATCCAGGATTATTGTGTTAGTTCTATAAATTGTGGTAATCTTTTATTTTAGTGAACCATGTCTTTGGGGATTCGTGATTTATCGTGAAGAAGTGTATTAGCAGTCGATATTTATATACCATGTAAACATACTCTCCTTAGTATTTAAGTGATATATAAAAAATTATGATATGTGATTCTTGTATAATTTAGACATTAATAGTTTCACAGTATGTTTGAATATTGTATTATATTCATTTCTTCTATGGAGTATATATTTCTATTACATTGTTGTAGAGACCTCCAGTAGTCTTACTTAATATGATTGCTGTTCTATAATGAATCATAAGTGAACTATCATAATTTAGTCTAAATTATCCACTGCTTGAAGTGATTTAATCTTTAAGTTTAAATGTGATTGCAACAACAAATGTTGCTGCAATTGGACCTTGTGGGGGGACAATTAAGTGATGGAAAAAGAATAAACTGTGGGTGCTAAAACATAACAACCTAAGGTGTTACATCACCTTTTAACAATAAAAAACGTGAGAAGTGAGTGAATTGTCCTAAATTTATTATTTATATGGGTGTTTGTGTTTTTTCTCTTATTTAAGCTGATATTGCGAATAAGCCTCTTTGGGTATCTACTAGTTACTTGTTATAGTGTTTATATGTGAATCTTAGCTTTATTTAACAATATTATATATTTAAGTAAAGATTCTTGATGACACGTATGTAATTAGTTTGTATCTTGTGTCATGATTAATGTTCTTATCTGGTTGTGATGGGCTGATATTTCATCTCCCTCCACACATTGGAGATATTATAATTGCTCACTCATCCGAGGTAGTGGGCGAAGTTATTCTGTTCGTTTAACCCTTGGGGATAAACTGAATTTAAGAGGAAAATCCACCTTGTTTCTGCTTTTAAGAGTGCATTTTCTTGGTTACCACCTCTTATTCCCAGATCAATTTTCTATAGGCCAAAGCATTGCAATTCAGATTGCTTTGACTTATGTGTTAACAGAAAGTGTCTGGCTACGGTTGTAATGGTTTTTCCTGCCTGATTATCTTTATGGGCATTTTTGATGTTTCTTAAGTGCTCTTGTAACCTGGTTCTTATTTTCCTAGTGGTCATCCCAACATAAAATAAATTGCATTTGCATTTTAGAGCATAGACAACCCCTTCAGTATGACAGTTGATATATGCATTTATTTTGTGAGTCTTACCGAATCTATCAGTAACAGTATTGGTTTTTTGCATGTAATTGCAGGTGCTGCAGACTCCGCATTTGAAAGAGCCGTTTTTAAGTTTTGTTTTTGTTCTTTCTCCATGAAAATGGCTTGGACTTATAAGATCTTTTAGATTACGTGATCTCTTATAGCCAACGGCTATCTTGTCATCCAAAAGGCTTCCTAATACCGGGTCTGCTTTCAAGATGTGCCAGTTGTCTTGCAAAATTTCCACTAATTTATTTGTTTGTGGGTTGTACGTAGTGATAAACCTAACCTGATCTGAAGATTTGGTGTCTTTTTTCTTAATCAGTAGTTCTTGGCGAGGGGTGTGTCTTGCTCTGTATTCGGCCTTTTTAATAGATCTTTTACTGTAACCGCGTTGTGATAGTCTTTCAGTTAGTTCTTTTGCCCTGCGTTTGTAATTTTCTTCATTTGAGCAGTTTCTTCTCATCCTGAGAAACTCTCCTGTGGGTAAAGCTTTGGCTGTACTCGGGGCATGTGCACTGGAACAGTGTAAGATACTGTTGGTAGCGGTTGATTTTCTATAAACATCTGTATCCAGTGTTCCATTTAAGTTCTTATTAATTTTTAGATCTAAGAATGTGATCTCACTCAGGCTCGCTTCATATGTCAATTTGATATTTATATTGTTGGTGTTGAGAGTCTGCAGGAACAGATCCAAATCAGATTTGCTTCCTTCCCACAGGAAGAGCACGTCGTCTATATAACGAAGCCACAGGGGTACATGTGCCATGTAGCTAGAATTCTGATCTGAAAATACTATAGTTTGTTCCCACCAACCTAAGAACAGGTTGGCATACGTGGGTGCACACGATGTACCCATTGCCGTGCCTCTGGTTTGCAGGTAAAATCCATGATTGAAGGTGAAGAAGTTGTGATGAAGAACAAAACTCAGTAGTTGTAAAATAAAATCATCATGAGCAATATCTTCGCTTGAACCCATTCGTAAAAAGCTTTTCACTGCTTTTATGCCCAAATCTTGATCTATGCTGGTGTATAGTGATTCTACATCAGCTGTTACCAGCCAAGTGTCAGGTTCAATTTGGATTTGTTCCAGTTGTTTTAGTACATCTGGTGTATCCTGCACATATGACGGTAATTGTTGTAGATATTCTCTTAATCTGTAATCTACGTATTTGCTGTCTTTTTCAGTAATGCACTTGATTCCTGACACGATTGGGCGACCAGGTGGATGAGTTGGATTCTTATGTATTTTAGGGATCAAGTAGAAGGTTGCTGTAGTTGGGTTTTCAACCTTCAGGAACTTATATTCTTGTGGTGAGATAATGCGGTTATATCTGGCGGTTTCGATCAGTGCTGTATATTTATCCAAATATGTTTGTGTTGGATTGAAATGGAGCTTTTTATAACATTTGGTATCTCTCAATTGTTTCTCTGCTTCCATTAAGTACATTTCCACCGGCCAGATAACCACATTTCCTCCCTTGTCAGAATTTCTTATGATCACGTCCTTCCAAGTTTGTAGCTCGAACAATGCTTGTTGTTCCATGACCGAGAGATTATGTTCTCTTTGGATGATGTTTAGATCTATAATTTGTTTACATACCATGTTGTTGAATACTTCCAGGTAATGGTTGTTGTTTATTTTTGGCATGAATTGAGATTGATTTTTTATTTTCTTTCTCCACGATATTTGTTGTGGATCTTCATTTTCTCTCAATAGTTCTTCCATCGATTCAAGTGTAGATTGTTCTTCTTCCGTCCATATGCTGTTCTGTTCTTCGTTGGTTTGATTTGTTTTATTATTGTACATTCTTTTGAGGGCTATTTTCCTCATAAACAGCTGTACATCCTTTATTACTTCGAATTTGTCATTTTCGAGGAGTTGGACAAAAAGAGAGCCCTTTGGATAGCACTTTGATATGAACTTCTGACAGTAGTTTCCTTGATAGATTTATGATTCTCATTTTGTCATTCTCATCTGGGAGAATGGACTCGGTTCTCTCTGATAAGGTTTCCAACCCTTTCTTGTGGATTTGTTGTGATTGTTGTTTTTGTTCTTCATTGGTTTTTTTGCCTTTCCCCATGCCTCTTCTTGTACGTTTGTACCCGAAGAGGCGCTTTCGTCTAAAAAATCCTATCTTTTCCTTCTGGTCAGTCTTTCATTGATGGAGGTGCTTGGAGTTTGGATTTCTGTTTCCGTTTCAGAATTATCAGTTTCATCAATATCAGTGTCTGAGATGTCACTTTCTACTATATTAACTCTTGAGGGTCTGCTTTTGTTGTTGGTCTTTTTCCATTTGTAGACTTTTTTATTCTCATAGTCTGATTTGTCTCTACTGAGTTTGCCCTGTTTTGCTGATTTAATTTCTTGTTCATATTTATCCAGTTCTTGTTGATATTTTTTGTATGAATTTTCAAATTCACTCAGATGGTCAAATTCTTTAAGTTTTTCATTTAGTTCTTTAATTTGTGTTTCTAGCAGATCATACTCAGATTTATCGTGTTTGATAAGTATTTTCATAAGCTTCTCTGAACATTCTGATAAAGCATCTTCCCATTCAATGCTTAGAGATGGATTTTTAAACTCAAATGCAGGGAAAAGTTGCACTCTTAATCCGCGGGGAATCATGTGAGTTTCTATGTATTTTTCAAAAAAGTGATGATTCCACCATACTTTATTTTGTTTGTGCATCAATTTGTGAATGTCTCTTAGTGTACCATTCATTCTATCATTGATATTGGTACTGACAGTATTAGGGTTTTGGAACACTTCATTTAGGTCAGCCTCTCTTTTTTGTTGACGTGAGAGTCTGTCTTGTTCCCATTTCGTTGTCATCTTACACTAGATAGATTAGTTTGTTTTTAATGGATGGTGTGCTCACTGATATGAGACCTATATTTAAATAATTAATATACTAACTATGATATATATTATATTTTTATAATAAAAAAATGTATTCAATGTCATATGTTTTAAAGTATTATTTTTTATGTTTCAATGTCTGTAATCTATGTAATCTCTGAAAATATTTATATATATAGAAAAAAATGTAATATTTTATATTACAAATTACAGTATGGCTGAATCATATACAATTGAAGAGAACAGGACACTTATAGACTTAGATGAGGACGAAATACATAACTTGGTAATTAATTAAAACATTTTTATCAATATTAATGTGTAATTATTAGAAAAATAAATTAATAATGTTAATCTCATTCTGATTTTTTTTATAATGGTACATTAAAGGTACAGTCAACACCAGAATTTTTGATGTTTATTAAAAGATAGATAATCCCTTAATTTACCATTCCCTAGTTTTGCATAAACAACATTGTTATATAAACACATTTTTTACCTCTGTAAATACCTTGTATCTAAGCCTATGCAAACTACCCCCTTATTTCAATTTTTTTGACAGACTTGCATTTTAGCCAATCAGTGCTCACTTCAGGGTAACTTCATGTGCATTAGCTCAATTTTATCTATATGAAACACATCAACTAATGCCCTATAGTGGTCAAAATGCATTCTGATAAGAGGCAATCTTCAAGGTCTAAGAAATTATCATATGAACCTCCAAGAATTAGCTTTCAACCAAGAGAACCAAGAGAACAAAGCAAAATTAGTGAGAAAATTAAATTTTAAATTTGAATAAAATTTAATTCCATATATAAATCTTGAATGTTATTTTGTGCTTGACTGTACATGTTTTTGATTTATATGTTAAATTAATAGTATTAACTATTAAATTAATTAATTAAAACAATTGGTTTATATAATTTTTTTTTCTATTAAAATAGATGCATAATTTTATAGCGGAGAAAATCGCAGCACCTGTCCTTTATGATGTTTCTCAAACTAATTTGGGGATCCCATAAGCAATCCTTTGGAAATGGAAGCAATTTCACAGGCATCCTCAACTGATACGGAAAACAGTCCCGAAATGGACGAAGATTCTGAACGAATAAATTATTTAACCTGGTGTAGTTGTGGGCATTGTCAGCTAATGCCAACTGTAGTTTAAAGTATATGCTGTTGTGAAATACAAAAAATCGTAGACCAGATTCCAGATGGACAATCTTGCATATTATTAACATGAGTATAAAAGATTACTAACAATGAGAGAATTACTGGAAATGCTTAAAAATTATGCTTCCAGTTATGCACAGATGAGATTCAGTGGTGGTAACATTCTGATAGAAAGGTAATAATAAAAAATCTATAAATACATTATTTTTTTTATTTTTTTAAATTAGATTATGGTTGGAAAAAAAGGACAGCTTCAGATAGGGCATGTGATGTTCATAAAAATATAAATTGTACTTTTTTTTGCATTTTTTTTATTGCTATTCATAGTTGAAAGATAAACATAAGAGATTCATATGTTAAGTAATAAAACCAATAAGGTCACATATTCTCTAAGGGCATTTTAAAAATGTTTACAACACTAGAGAGTTTTATTTCATGTGTGTTATATAGATAACACTGTTATCATGCACTTGGATTACCTAGGAGCCAGCACTGAATGTCTCTAATGCATGTCTGTCTTAATTATTGAACTAAGGGGGCATTTTTTAGAGGATTAGATACAATATAATCACAGTATTAATTGGATTTAGATAAATATGTTTGTTATGCAAAACTATGTAATGGGTAATAAACCGTTAGGCTATAATTTATAATAATAATAATAATAATTCTGGTGTAGACTGTACCTTTAATAAAAAAAATCTATTATTTTTATAATGAATTGTGTTAATCCAAAAATTTAAAAAAATAAAATCCATTTTGATTTAATTTTTAAGAATTTAAATGTAACCTTTTTCTTTCTTTTCATTTTCATTTATTTTAGAGATGACAGAAAAATAGCATATTGTGCTTTCACAAGTTGGAACATGGTTTTCTGGGTCTATTTAATCGTAAACCTATTCCATCATGTTTTGTTAATTGTATAAGAAGAGCATTCCCTGCACCAGATAACATCTATGTTGGTTTCCATTACGCTGATCAGGATGGACCATAATTTGAGATGATACTAGACTAGATTTCAATGTTTAATATTTATTTTGAATGTTATTTGCAGTTATTCAATATTAATTATTGTTTTTTTTCTGAATATGGTTAAATAAAATATTAAAATGATTTATATTATTGTCCTACTTTTTAAACAATAATATTTATTATAATACTTTACAACAATAGATGATAATGTGCAAAAAGTAATTGATTTTTTTATTTATTCAAAATTTATATATGAATTATATGATATTCAGTATTATAAATAAATGTATATTAAATAAGTATACTTAAAGACAATACACCACTAGTTGACAGTTAAGTCCAATAATAAATTATATTATTTATTAAAGTAATTTTTAATAACTTTATAATTACATTTTTGCAACAATTTAGATTTGTTCTATTGTTATTCTTATTTTAAAGATAAGACTGTGAATGATCATATGATAATTTTGAAGACCACGAAAGTAGCATATTGTCACATGCTTGTTTATTTGCTTTTCACAACCGGGGAGAGATAGTTAATTTTGACATATAGATAACATTGTGATCACGAAAGTGGCTTGTTGCAGACACTGCACTTTATGGCTAAAATGCAAGTCAAAAGATAATAAATAAAAATTCATGTTATAAGGGGTATGTCAGAAGATGATCAGATCTAATTTAATCAGTAAAAAAAAAAATAGGATTATAACTGTGTTGGTTATGCAATTTAAAGTTTAAAGTATATGCTGTTGTGAAATACAAAAAATCATAGACCAGATTCCAGATGGACAATCTTGCATATTATTAACATGAGTATAAAAGATTACTAACAATGAGAGAATTACTGGAAATGCTTAAAAATTATGCTTCCAGTTATGCACAGATGAGATTCAGTGGTGGTAACATTCTGATAGAAAGGTAATAATAAAAAATCTATAAATACATTATTTTTTTTATTTTTTTAAATTAGATTATGGTTGGAAAAAAAAGGATAGCTTCAGATAGGGCATGTAATTTTCATAAAAATATAAATTGTACTTTTTTTGCATTTTTTTTATTGCTATTCATAGTTGAAAGATAAACATAAGAGATTCATATGTTAAGTTATAAAACCAATAAGGTCACATATTCTCTAAGGGCATTTTAAAAATGTTTACAACACTAGAGAGTTTTATTTCATGTGTGTTATATAGATAACACTGTTATCATGCACTTGGATTACCTAGGAGCCAGCACTGAATGTCTCTAATGCATGTCTGTCTTAATTATTGAACTAAGGGGGCATTTTTTAGAGGATTAGATACAATATAATCACAGTATTAATTGGATTTAGATAAATATGTTTGTTATGCAAAACTATGTAATGGGTAATAAACCGTTAGGCTATAATTTATAATAATAATAATAATAATTCTGGTGTAGACTGTACCTTTAATAAAAAAAATCTATTATTTTTATAATGAATTGTGTTAATCCAAAAATTTAAAAAAATAAAATCCATTTTGATTTAATTTTTAAGAATTTAAATGTAACCTTTTTCTTTCTTTTCATTTTCATTTATTTTAGAGATGACAGAAAAATAGCATATTGTGCTTTCACAAGTTGGAACATGGTTTTCTGGGTCCATTTAATCGTAAACCTATTCCATCATGTTTTGTTAATTGTATAAGAAGAGCATTCCCTGCACCAGATAACATCTATGTTGGTTTCCATTACGCTGATCAGGATGGACCAGCATTTGAGATGATACTAGACTAGATTTCAATGTTTAATATTTATTTTGAATGTTATTTGCAGTTATTCAATATTAATTATTGTTTTTTTTTTTCTGAATACGGTTAAATAAAATATTAAAATTATTTATATTATTGTCCTACTTTTTAAACAATAATATTTATTATAATACTTTACAACAATAGATGATAATGTGCAATAAGTAATTGATTTTTTTATTTATTCAAAATTTATATATGAATTATATGATATTCAGTATTATATATAAATGTATATTAAATAAGTATACTTAAAGACAATACACCACTAGTTGACAGTTAAGTCCAATAATAAATTATATTATTTATTAAAGTAATTTTTAATAACTTTATAATTACATTTTTGCAACAATTTAGATTTGTTCTATTGTTATTCTTATTTTAAAGATAAGACTGTGAATGATCATATGATAATTTTGAAGACCACGAAAGCAGCATATTGTCACATGATTGTTTATTTGCTTTTCACAACCGGGGAGAGATAGTTCATTTTGACATATAGATAACATTGTGATCACGAAAGTGGCTTGTTGCAGACACTGCACTTTATGGCTAAAATGCAAGTCAAAAGATAATAAATAAAAATTCATGTTATAAGGGGTATGTCAGAAGATGATCAGATCTAATTTAATCACAGTAAAAAAAAAATAGGATTATAACTGTGTTGGTTATGCAAAAAAGGGTAATGGCTAATAAAGTGATTATGTATATTTTCAGAAAAATAATTATGCAGTTGACTGTCCCTTTAAGATGGGGATTACCATTGTGGGTTGCTGGATGGAAGAGAGCTGTTTGATAAATACACTTTTTAAACAGCTATACCTTTTATTACAAACATTTTTGATAATATATGTGTATTACAGAAATGTTTATATTCTAAACGTAAGTGCATCTATGTGGATTTAATTTTGGAGTGGAATATCCCTTTAACTGTTTCAATAAATAAATAAATAAATTTCAAAAGACATTAAGGGGCATATTTATGATTGTGCGAGTGGATATGATCAGATATAGAGGATCATGTCCGCTGCACATCTATAAATTCTGACAGCATACGCTCTCAATTGGCCGCTAGCAGGGGGTGTCAATCAACTCGATCGTATGCGATCGAGCGGATTGATGTCCACCGCCTCTGAGCAGTCAAGCGAGTTAAAGGGACAGTTTACACCAGAATTTTTATTGTTTTAAAAGATAGATAAGATAATCCCTTTATTACCCATTCCAAAGTTTTGCACAACCAACACAATTATATTAATATGTTTTACCTCTGTGATTACCTTGCATCTAAGCCTCTGCAAACTGCCCCTTATCTCAGTGCTTTTGACAGACATGCAGTTTAGCAAATCAGTGCAGACTCCTAAATAACTAAACTTACTATATCTCTGTTAATATTGGTAATTATTTATTTATTTATATATATATATAGTGCAAATGTCCAGCACTCACTTGTGCCCCCGTCATCAGACAAGTGACAAAACAAAACATGTGTAACTTATTCATACTACTATTTATGGGATGATGTCAGTATGCCGATAGTACCCGCGGGAGACCACCATCCACCAAACCGGAAGTGAACGTAGGAACGTAATCACATAGGAGTGTCATTACGTTTGGTTCCGGTGGCACATCATGACATCATCAACTCATGTGTGTTGTATAAACAAGTCATGTATACAATAGCAGGTTGCTAGGTGATGTGCATAATGTGCATAATATGATATTGGGCGTGTATAAGTGTTGCATATTATTCATCATGTGTATATAAACAATGTGAAAGCAACCATGTGAGTTAAAAATTAATAATTAAAAGGTATATGTAGAACAGGCCAGTATGTATGATAACAGGTCGCTGAATCAAATAAAGAAAGGAAGAAAAAATATGAAATACAGTCAATATAAAAACAAAAGGACAAAGTAAAGAGAAAGAAAAGAAAAAGAGGAAGAAGGATAGACAAGAAAAGAACAAGAACAAAATACATTTTATTGTTACAAATAAACTATAAGGTGACTACGAAACATCCATGTTAGGGTACAATACGTATAAACCACCCTGTCATATGGGGTATAACCCAAACTGAGAAGCACTATCATAATGGCTAGAAAAGGAAAAAAGGAAACACATAAAATGGACAAACACATAAGCTAAAAAGGGGGACACATAGAGTAGAGAAAAGACCAAAATAAATGCTAGATCTATAAGTATGGATAATGTACATATCCGGGTATCCTCAAGATTATAAAGAAATCTAGTATGACATAAGTATGTGAATAAAACTCATATGTAAATAGGGCACTAATGTACGTTATAGTATATGGTTATAGTATATGGTATACTTAGAGGTAGAGTGTAACTAAAACTGCATAGAGCAAAAATTAGTGATCAATAGGGAGAATAGTTCCCTGTAATAATTAGTGTATATATATATATATGTCATATATCAATGTTAATAGAGTAGTGTTGCCTAAGGTAACCAAAGTATGCCTGTATGTAGAAAAGAGGGGGGGGGGGTACAAGAAGATAAAATAATTAAAAGATGTGGAAAAATCAGAACAAATAAGAAAATGAGAAAAAATGAGAAAAAAATTAGAAATACAAAAAGTGCAGAAAATGCAAAAAATAAAAAAAAAATACAAAAATGCAAAAAAATCCCAAAAATTGTACTCCAAAATAGTATTATAGTATTGTAACAGTTCAGGAAGTTCAGAAACTTGGAAGACCCACACTTTAAAGAATTCAATGGCCCAAAGCCTTCAATGGGTCTAGCTTAATCATCTAATATTTTATAAAAAACAGTGCCAGTCCAAATGTGTGTTAAGACCCCTCAGGACCAATGTTCCCAAGTCAAAGGTCCATCTGGCCTCTCGCTGTAGTAATAATTTTCCTATTTCTCCTCATCTAATTAGAGGGGGCACATGGTCTATCAGTGTATAGCGCAGATCCTTAACTGTATGGCCCTTCTGGAGAAAATGCCTCACCACCGGTTGGTCTGATTGGCCCCTGTCAATGGCCATCCTAATGGACGACCTATTATTTGCCATTCTTGTTCAATGGTCATCTATGGTCTTACCCATAGACCACAGTTACAATGGAGCAAATAGACTACGTAACGGTGTTGTGCATGTAAGCCTGCATTTGTGAAAATAATTTTTGCCTTTTTGTGGATGGGTAAAATATGGATGGGTAAAATATGAACCTGTAGTCATTTCACCCTCTGCATCTATAACATCCTGGTCTTCCTTGTAGCCAAGTGGATGTTTGATAACAATGTACTGGATCTGTGTGTACTAGACTGTCTCTGAGTGACCTCGCTCTTTTGAACCCTATCCTTGGGACCAACACATCAGATAGGGGTAATTGTTTATCAGTGGTAATAATCTGCCAATTTTTTTTTCTTGCAGAGCTTTGGACATCCCCTGTTTGTCTTTTGTGTAGGTTGCCACAAACGTCATCCGTTGCTCAGTTGGTTCCTTTTTTATATTAAGGTCCTGCTTTAGTTCTTCTTCTTTAATCCTTTGGAGTTCCTTGGTCGGGTTTCCCTGTTGCTCAAATCTATCCTGCATCTTATTTAGTTGTATCACCATATTAGAGTATTCAGTGTTGTTCCTTACAACCCGCTTTAATTGTGAGATTGGGAGTGCCCTTTTAAGGGCTGGGGGATGACAGCTGGTAAAGTGAAATATGGAATTATGGTTGGATGTTTTTCTAAATAGTGTGGACTGTAATGTGCCTTCCTTTTTGTAGAGACGGAGGTCCAAAAAGTCAATGGTTTCCTTACTATAGTT